>NC_046659.1:92701329-92701894 GCF_010883055.1 Belonocnema kinseyi | reverse complement strand
ACTTCAATCTGAATACATTGAATTTAAACTTTTTACCTTTTCACGTTGTAGCAATTTCGAATCCCAGAATAAGTTATTTTTGGCGTAACCTATAACTTATAACGAAAATTGTGAATATTCAAACAATAAGACTGTATGCTGTAAATGAGGTAAATTTCAACGTTAAAATTTGAGTTGATAAACTGAAGGCTGAAAAATCTGAAAATTTTACAATTAGTGGTTTGTAAATTGTATTGGTATCTTAAAAGAGTATAATTAGTTTTTAAATTAGTTCTTAAATTTTCGAACGTTTTCCTTTTGTACTACCTAGAGGTCAAAAAAGTCTACCCAATTTTTTTGTATTTTAATCATTTATTTTCTGAGATATTCCTATTTAATTTACCTTTGTTTATCAGTGACTGAAATGCATTAGGAAAAAATCGCCAAGACCCAAGGATCAAAATTGGATGTAAAGCGAATTTTTAAATATTTAATTGAGATTATCTTTATAACTTGTGATTTCAAAAATTTGTATACATATTTTTTTAAATAAATACTGTGGGAAAACCAGGCGCGAATCCACAAT
>NC_046659.1:92680212-92701319 GCF_010883055.1 Belonocnema kinseyi | reverse complement strand
TTTTGACTTACCTTAAATGGTACATATATATGTATAAACACAACATGTGTACACAATTTTGTGATGCCCCCTCCGGGCAATTCTCTGGATCCGCGCCAAGGGAAAACATCGATAAGATTCAGGTGCCGAAATTATAATTGCAGCGATTTTCTGTACTTTTACAGGGACGCCTCAAATACATGAAAAAAATCAAGTTCCCGAACGGTTTATAATATTACCGAATTTGAAAATTTTCAAATAATAAAATTCCCTATATAAAATTGTTTCTTAATCAATATTATTTATTCATTAAAATTACGATAATAAAATATTTTATCGAATAAATTTTTGTTTAACATTTAGTCTTAAAAAGTTATTGTTTAAATTTAAAATTAAAATAATTCTACAAAAAATGTACAGAAAAATTCATGTAAAAACACTTGTGCCTTAAACGGAAGAAAAATTCTCTCTAAATTTTCCTAAAAGATGAAAACATTTTCCAAACAAATGTTGCAGGATTTAAATCAGCACTAATTTATCTCAAAATTCCTTTTTAATTTTTTAAATTAACAATTCGTTTTTCGGAGGTTTTTTGTAATTTAAAAAAATACCATGTATATTTTCAACTAAAATATGTTATCCAGAAATATGTTTTCTTTTTAATTCTTGTTATTTTAAATTCAAACAATAATTCACAAAAACTTTAAACAATAGAACATTTTTTTCTTTGGTGTAAATATTTGATTATTTCAATAAAAAAATTAATGAAAAAAAATATCAAGTACAAATTTTTTACCACTGGTTTATCTCGAAACTTCTTTCTAGATTCTTTTTTTTTAATTAAAAAATTGTATTTTTCGAGAAAACTTTTCTTACAATTTTTTAAAAATGCTATGTCCAGAAAACCTGGCCCAAGCTTCAGATCTGAAAAAATTGAGTGATACATGTCAAACTTTTCTAACCTCAAAAAATCTTTCTATTACTGCTTTACCGTCATACTTTACAAAGAATGGGAAAACAAGAATTCGGCTTCGTAGTACGGTGAGGGCAGCACCTCGATAGGGCAGAATATGTGATGTCCTATATATATAGTTCCCCCACTCTGACGCCGCGTACTGCATCTACATTTATAATATCTTTGGATACGTCCGAGGACACATCCGACACCGAAGCTTGAAAGCCAAGTTAGGTCATTTTTCATTCACACACAAAAATGAATAAAAACCTGAAATCCTAGGCCGTTTTTTTACAATGTACAACAAAATTAATTTTAAAAGATAATTTATGCAGAAACCTGATTACTAAATTTCATTGATTAAAAACAGTGCTTATTATTCATATAAATACTGAAAAATACTGTAAAATAAGTGTATTTTATAAACCTTTACTCGTGTCAGGCAAAATCTGCAACTACATCATACAAAAACACACATGCATCAGATTTTGCGACTGACTTAATCAAAGTAAAACGGCGTACGCTAAAAAGAAAACATCCTAATCTATAAACAAAGCCTTTACGTCACTTTTCCTCTTTGAATTACAAACTCTAAGATGATTTAAATTTTAATGAAGAAAATTTCGAATTTAAATTAAAACTCGAGTATGTAAATGTAAAAAAGTTTAAAACCTGAGAAAGAAATATTTCAGATTATAATAAAACTCCAGGGAATATTAAATAAAATATGCAAGTATAAATTTAAAGAATATGGATTTTCTGAGCATCGAAGTGAAAATCAACTACAATTTTAAAAATAACATACAGACACGTCTTCCTTCGATACACAGGTTTCCCGTTCCTTTCTTGGTTTTAATTAAAATCAAATCTGATTTTTCCACGACTTTAAATTTCATTTATTTTAATCTCATTTATTTTATTCTCATTTCGCGAACCAAGAAAAGACCTCCTGAGCTAGAAATGAAACACAAAGTTGGTGAATATCCAATTGACGATTAAACAAGGAAGTTTAATTATCAGTCACAGTGTGATTTTTCGATTTAAAATTTAAATACAACCTGGTTTTTGTGTCAGCTTGGAACATTCGTGCCTGACATGGTTAGAAACAGGAGGGATTTGAAAAACTATTTACAAGCGCGGGTCTATACGATATCGTAAATAAGTCGTATGATTCGACGATGTCTTTACGATATCGCAAAGACACCGAAACGACATGGACATAGAATGTCGTAAAGTTGTCGTAAAGATGTCGTAACGATGTCGTAAAGACATCGCCAAATTTTTGTGCTCACTTGGTAGGGACCACTTTTACTCTGAAACCTTCTGTCGTGCAGATCTTAAGGTTTTTAAATTCCTCATTTTCTTATATAGTTTAACCTCTGATATAAAAAAATGAGTATCTAAAATAGCAGACTTTATCTTTAATCTCAATTCTATAGGTCAAGGCTTCAATTTTTGCCATCCCCGAGGAAAATCGGACTAGGAAAATTCTACTAAAAAAAAGCTTCGAGCGTAGGAGTCTGAACAACGAAATTACCTGATTTTCCTTGTTTTTAACCACTGATATAAAGAAAAGAAGAATATAACATACCAAATTATATTGTTTATCGCAATTTTAATGCCAAAAGCTTTAATTTGAGCAATTCCAGAGGAAAATCGGATTAAAGGAAAACCTTCCGGCATAGGGGTATAAAAAAATCAAAAAAATAAGAGGTTATTTCCCGATTTTCTCTGTCAAAAATTAAATTTTTCCTGTTGACTTTTAAGTGTTTATAAGATTTTAGATTTCATAGTCCAAAATTCTCTAAAGAGGGAAAATAGATGATTTCACAAGAAAATAAATTCTTTTGATTAATAATAGTAAATCAAATGTTTTAGACACCATTTCACTTTCAAACCTGAAAAGATGAATTTTCACGTAAAAAAGTTAACTTTCTACCAAGAAAGATGAATTTTAAAGCAAATAGTTGAACATCTAAGCAAAAGAGACGAAATCTTAACAAAGATTTTCATTTTTAACTCAGAAGACAGTTGAGTTTTCAAACAAGAGAGATACATTTTGTACCGAAAAAAATATGGCTTTTCTATCAGAAGATGAATTTTCTGCCTAAAACAAGAAATGTTCAACAGAACAGTTGAATACTCAACGAATGAAGATTAATTTTTAAGAACATTGTTGAATTTTCAAAAAATAATTAAATTTGTAACCAAATAGTTCAACTTTCAACAAAATAATTAAATATTTAACCAAATAGAGCATTTTTTAACCAAAATAGATTTATTCTGAAACAAATATATATTAAATTTTCCAAATCAAAAGAATTAACTTTCGATCAAAAGAAGATGACTTTTCTACAAAAGATGAATTTTTAACACAAGAAGAAAATTTTCTATCCAAAAAGATGAATTTTCAGCAAAACAGTTGAATTTTCGACCAAAAAGATTAATTTTGAACAAAATAGTTAGATTTTTATCAAAATAATATTTTTAAACAAATAGTCGAGTTCTTAACTGCAATAGATAAATTCTGAAATAAAAATGTAATTGTAGACTTTCCAATTAAAAATAATTCATTTCCAACCAAATTATTAAATTCTAAACCAAAACGGATGAATTCCGAACCAAAAATATAATAGACTTTTCGTAATAAGAAATTTATTTTAGTTCTGATTTAAGGGGAAAAACCCATTTCCTTGAAAACAGAGGAAAAATGAGTAGTTCTTTAAGAAAAAGGGCAATAGGGAACATATTGTGCGTTCTGTGATTTAATTAACCAAAGTAAAAATCCTGCCCAAAGGAAGGAAATGAAGTTATTTCAAAATATAAATTGTGAAGTTCCGCAAAAAGGGCCCATTTTTTCGATCGTACTTTCAGAGATATTCGCGTTTTTGTGAGCGAGGATCTAAAGGATATATTTTGGATTGTCGATAGGAAATCCTACTTCAGTCTGTGAACTATGTGTTAAAAAACTTATATGTCCTTGACATGAGACGACCGGAAGTGGGTCAATTTTAGACTTGAAGATAAAATATATATGTAATATGTTACGGCACTCTCCATCTTCAAATCAGTTTTTCTGGAAAGGCCGGTTTTCAATTTATTTTCAAAGCATTTAGAGCACTCCTATATTCTAAGATTATTATCCCAACTATTATTAATCATTCATTTATAAATTTGAGCTACCTATGTAATTAGTATGTTAAATATGTAAATAGAAAGTTTTCCTTCTCAAATAGAAAAGGAACTTTAGTATTTGAACGATCCATCAATGCATGCCTTACATTTTTAAATATATAATGACTTGGAATAATTGCTAGAGAAATTGATCAGCAACCTGGGTCGATGCAGTGTTGAGGCGTGAACGTGCTACTTAAATAAGTAGCACGGAAATTCCAGATCGATCTAAAAATGTATACCCCATTCCCCACATTACTCCCTTCCTCACCGAGCGTGTCAAGCTTACCCCGAAAGGGAAATGGTTTAAATGTATAATAATAATATACACTCCAAGTCCAATATAATTACAATTGCGGGGTTTAACTCGCACTAGCCTTGTTACTAAATAGGTACCCTCGAAAAGTAAACAGTCAGGGCCTTATTGGAACGGTTCCTTATTGGAACGCATAATCTTGCGCAATATACTCGACTAAGTACTCGCGCACTGCGGCCCTTCCCGGGTTTCAAACAAATTCCCGGCAGGTTCCCGGTGCTCAGAAATCTAGAGGATTTTAATAAAGAGGAATAATAATAATATTAAAAACTTTAAATATCAAGGAATCTTGGTATGCTATTTTACGAAAATCTGTTCAAAATATTATATTGACCAAATTAATTTATAACATTTACTGTAAATTTATTTGAATATTTTTTAATATTCATTTCACTAGAATTTCAGTTACCTATTTCCTTACATTAATATTTTGTTTTTCAATTTAATATCATAATTTTGCATATCCTAAAAAAGGATTTGGTTAAATTATACTTTTTTAGTTTAAACAATATTTTACATGCTTGGAGTCGTTTTCTTCGAGCTGAGCAGTCGTCCCAGCTCTAAATACACTGAATTTAAATTTTACATATCAATTTTAAAGTATGTAATTTATCAAATAAAATTAACCCAATATGAACTATAAACTCGTTTCTAGAATTCGAAGATTTTAGTGAATGTACTTTTTGTAAATATAATTTTCACTACTTTCTAGCTTAACAAAAGAGCATCGGTAATAAGAAACTCCCTTTCAGATATAGTTACAATCGGGAATATCTAAATAAATAAAAATCACTATTCCACAACAATTTAAGTTATACAATAAATAACAAGTGAAATACACAGGTGCAGTTTAAGTTTGAACCATTTTTAATATGTAAAGACAATTTTAAATCTTTAAAAAATAGACGAAATGAAATTCAGATTTGAATTAATATTGTTTACCCAAATGAATTGAAGTTTACACTTAGAAAACCAATTATTTTCCAGGACAAAAACTATCTAAAAGGCGTAAAATTTTAACAAGTTTGCAACCTAACCTAGCTTTCGGCCAACTGCGAAGTTTTGCCCGCATTATTTTTAACCCATACAATTCTTATTCTCACTTACCAAGCTTGATGCCTTGAAGTCCAAAACCGATATATTTATTGCGAAGTAATAACAGTCCACGGACGAATAATCAGCTGCTTTCCCGCCCGACAAACTCCTCGACAAACACGCTTTTTCTGAATAGTTTCAAAATGTTTATTGTAAGAGAACATGCGAGAGGCAGCAAAATATCCTTCACAGTCAACCCGCCCATGAATTTCACTTCTTTTAACATATAATTTGTCGGATTAATAAACTACAACAAAATGTAAACAAAGAATGGCACGTGCTACACGGCGCCATTGGAATGAAACGAGCAGCGAATTCTCTCCAATATGTAACCGACAAAATACGCTTTAGTTTTCCGAAATTTTTAGAAAATCGTCACTGTTTTAGAATTTAGCATCTATTTCCGATCTAATTTTGA
Organism: Belonocnema kinseyi; assembly: GCF_010883055.1. NCBI lineage: Eukaryota > Metazoa > Arthropoda > Insecta > Hymenoptera > Cynipidae > Belonocnema > Belonocnema kinseyi. The sequence goes on along the minus strand of NC_046659.1, from coordinate 92,695,382 downwards.
CGAAACGCAATGTAAATTTACACTTTATGAATGAAAATCGTAGGCCACGACGAAACGATTTCGGTTTGAGAATGAAACTGAAAGACATACACGCCGGGCGACTTGCCAATATTTCGAATTTGCGTTTATTTTATTTTTGTGCGTTGTTTTAACTTCAAACTCGTGAATTAAGAAGTAAAGATGTGTATATTTTAAAAATGTCATGATAAGTTTCCTTATTAACTGTCCTAATCCACAGAAAACCTAAAATAATAAAGTTGAAATTGAGATAATCACGTGACGTTTTGCGCCTGCGCATTGGCCGCAGAAAAAAGCGGGAGAGTTTAAATGTGTTTTTTTAAAGAACTTCAATTTAAATTGTTTATAAAACTCACATTTTTTTTAATTCATTTCAATTTTTTTCTCTGAGTATAAAATTGGCTTAAATTCTTAAGAAAATATTTTATATGGGGTTTTTCCTCCGCTAATTTAAATGTAATGAAAGTACCCACAAAGAAAATAAGAAATGATGTGAATAAATTTTTTCAATACTTGATCTGACTTTGGCAATTGTTTTTAATTAAAAGAGTTGATTTTTTAATTTTAAAATATAAGACAGTGTTTCAATATCAATTTTAGTAGCAGGAACTAGTAATTAAACCAAAGAAACTTTTGAAAGTAAATTTAAATTCTTCCAAGTCGATTTTTAAACTTTAAAATTTATTTAAAGCATATTAATAGCTTTCCAATAGCGAAATTAGAGACAGTAAAACATTTTTATTACAGTTAAATGTTTCCCCATTTTTAAATAGCGAAATTTAAGAAATTAAAAACTCAATTTTACTTGTTAGTGAGTTTTTTTAATCTTCACAGTCATTCAAATTAAATGTTTGCCTAACATCGAGTATAATGTTGCCTTTAAAGACAAGAGTCTTTAGAAGACTCCAAAGAATTATAATTCTAACTTGCAACAAGATATTTTCAAAAATATGCAATTTTAAATTGAATCAGAGACTTTTCGTAAAGAAATAATAATTCAGATCTTCAACAAGGAATTTTCTAAAAGAATTATAATTCTGACCTCGAACCGTCCGAAACGAATGATCATTTTCCGTTGAAACAAGACATTTTCGGAGGAAATTATATGTAATTTTAAATTGGATTAGGTCGTTTGAAAAAAAATTATAATTCATATCTAGAACAAGGAATTTTCAAAAAAAAGTTACAATTCTCGCTTTAAAGAAGAAATCCACGCAAAAAATTATAATTTTCCTTTTGAACGGAAAATCTTGAAGAGAATTACAATTCTGACTTGAACAGGGGAAATTTCGAAAAAAATTATAAGTTTTTAGTGGAATAGGAAATTTTTTAAAGCAATTTGAGGAAATTCAGCTTCTAATTATTTGGCAAAATTACCGCATTTCCATCAAAAGTAATTTGTAACTTGTAAATTTGTTATTAAATCCTAAGTTGAGGAACCCCCAACAGAAACACTACGTGTGAAAAAAAAACTCCACCGAGTAACTGTATGAATTTTTATCTTTTATTCATTTTTATGAAAGGTAATCAAAGTTGTGACATGAAAAAAAAACATGCTAAGTACGAGGAGCGGAAAATTTATAAATAGGAGTGTTTTTTAATCAAAGGAGTTATTTCTATGAGTTAGTTTGATTAATAATTTTATTTCGTTTGATAAGAAAAACTAATTAATACTTTAGACGAATGTAAAAAGATAACTAGCAGTTCTATTATTGTCTTCAAATAATAAATTTAAGTATAGCAACATACCAATAATAATAATAATAAATTGTATTACAGGCCCGCCAAATGTCTGTTATTCCTCTAAAATATAAATTTATTTTTCTTATCAAACACAATTATTCATCAAACTAAATTATTCAACGGATTCCTTTTATTAAAAAACAGTTCTATTCATAAATTTTCTATTTTATTTGAAATGTTAAAATTCATGTAAGTACATGGAAGAGTTTTTTCACACGTAGGTTTTTTGGTCGGATTTCATTCATTATCTAGTAATAATAAAAAATCCACGTACATTATTAATTTTCCCTGTCAACATTGCAATAATATAATTAGAACTTATTTTTAAATAGTAAATTATTATAGATAAAAGTAATCTAGTAAATTTTTTTAAATCAAGATAACTTCTTTTTTTTGTAAAGAAATTAATCTAAAAGTCAAGACGAATCTTTGAAATTCAATTAATTTGAATATTTGCACAAGTTAAATTCCGAAGATTCAAAGTGACTCTTTTATCCACTTTTTAAAAAAAAAATTCTTTTGATTTTAAAAATTGTAATAATTGAAGGAAATGAAACCGGTTGGTTTGATGTACAGTTAAATTTTTCTTCTTTTTTGAAAAATCCAATGTTTCAAACGTATCTAAATTTGTACTAAAAATTCAAACAAATGACTTCAAACTTCTTAAATAATGTAAATTTTGCATTAAACAATAGTATATTGAGCAAAAAGTGTGGTAAGTTTTCAATTGCCCACGAGTGCATTCAGCCTCACGAGGGTGCAATTGCCAAACCACACTTGTTGCTCATACTATTTTATTTTACATGTATGTGTAAAGTGGCTTATTTATGTAGGAGGGAAGGCGTGAAATAATGATTACTGGCGTGCGATAATAGAAACCATAAGTAATATGGCACTTATCGAACGCTAAACAAGCGTGCAATAAGCCACTTTGCACGCACATGTAAAATAAAATAATTTTTCCAAACATCCCAATACACAAACCTTTACAACAATTTTAATATCTTTTATTAAAAAAAAGGTATAAATTAAATGAATATTCTAGGCTACAAATCTATTTGTCCACATAAACTTTGTTTACCCCATTATGCAGCGTTTCGCTACCATGAATATTTTGATGAATTTAAATTTTCAATGAAACTACTCAGAATTAATAGGCTAATAGATTGATTTCCTGTTTCAGGTGCTCCTCATGGACACACTGGTCACGTGCGATTCATAACATGTGTGGAAATGACGACACCTCCGAAATCTGACCCTCGTCCCAAAATGAATCGTTACACCTTTGACACCGCCAAAGTCCAGCAAAACAATATTAATCATGGGAAAATTCTTGTAATTTCCGGTGGTGATGGCTATGAGGATTTCCGGGGACCTCAGGCTTCCGCAGAGCTCCAGGCTGGTCGGGAAGACTCCACAAATCACCTGCTGCTCTGGAAAGTTTGATACTCCTCGAACCGGCTTCGAGTCCGGAATATAATCCACGAACGCCGGCATGACACGCCGAGCAAATCGAGCCATGTCCTTTGACAAAAGGAAAAGCCTCTTGGAAAATCCTCCTTGGGATTCTTGAATTTCCTTCTCGAGCCAATGGAAAACACTTTGCCGTTTGAAGGAAGCGATTTTCTTCCAGTCAAGTTCAACTTGTCCGCGACAGGGTGCTTAGGAAAGGAAGGGAAAAAAGTGAGGAAAACTTTGCTAAATGGTTTGGGCTTGGGATCTACACTGGAAGTGAGATCTCTTGCGAACTTCTTTTTTGGAGAAAAAGAAAGCAAGTGAGGAGGTTGCAAATCTCAAATTTGAAGCTAATTTTCCAAAACGTGTATTCAGAAGTTTGGCTGTTATAGTAAAATCTTCTGCCTAGTCCAAATAGACGTTCATGTAGCGAATTCTTTCGTGTGTTAGCCAACTTTGAATTCTACTATCAGCTAGTCAAAATTTCAATAAAATAAAGGACATTCAAGATTTTACCGTAACGGTTACCATTTTTTAATAACGGTATAGAAAAAATGCGTTGTCGTGAAACGCAAATAAAATAGTTAAGATATTTTTAAATTTTAATATGAGTGAGGATAATTTTTAAACCACTCTTAAATTTGCATCCTGATGCAATCCTAATATTTTTCATGTAGCAGGGTAACAGAAACGTTTCGGAACAAGATAAGTTTATTTTTTATATTTTACACTACGCTTATGTCACTGATTACAACAAATATTGTTGGACTAATTTATGAGTATTAGAGCTTTTAAAGTTGGTGACTTAGTTTATAACAAAAAATTCGGACATTTTTTTAAAGTATCGTAGTATCTAAACCAATATAGATATTTGACTTTTGATTCTTGATTCTGGTAGATCTTTTCGTTTTCTTCAGCAATCGTTTAGAAATTTAAACCAATTCAAAACGGAAAAGAATGGCCGCGGTATTTTTCAATATTAAACCTCAATTTAAAAAAGACCATAGTTTTATTACTTCTTGATTGTTTTTAAGTTAATACTAATGTAATACGCATATTACATAAGAGATTATTTTACGGCCGCATCTCGGAGGAAACAAAATTGGATTTATTTTAATAAAAAATCAAAGAAAATTAGCAATTTTTGAATACCAACATAAAATAGAAAAAAGATTAAAAGAGCAAAGTTGTTTCAGATTTTGACACAATATGAATAAAGTTTGAGCGATTGAAGCAATTGTTTTGTAGTTAAATAAATGTTTAATCAATATTGTGTGAAAAAATATATGGCACCGCCAACATTAGTTCAAACTCTTTGACTGCTTCAATTATAGCTAACTTTATTAATATATTAGGGGAAATGGCGGGAAAAAATCAAAATTGAGAAGAGGAATGACGATTTTTTATGATTTTGCAAACGGAGCAACTGTGTTCTTTAATGTGAATTTTCATTTTTCATGAAAAGAAATCAAACTTTCTCTTCTTTAAGCTGCACGCACAATACATACAATCTCTTACGAGATACATGTACCATTAAACCATATTATTACAAAACCCTTTAAAAATCCATTTCATCAATTTTATTATAAACTGCGTCACCAACTTAAAAATTTCTAATACTCATAACTTAGTCAAAAATTTGTCTTGGTCTGATCGGTAAAATAGGTGTCACCTAAAATTCCTCAAAACAACATATTTTGCCCTAAAACGATGCTGATCAGCCTGCCCAAATTTAAATGAATTCGGTCTGTGAATTTTATCCGCAAAAAGAAATATCGTTGAAACGGTTTCGGTTTTTCGGAAAAGGATTCATATGTACTACTCAATTCAATTAAGAATCTACTCATGTAGAATTAAAGACAAAAGGAATTTTTCCCGAAAAATTTTACAAATTGTAACGATTTATGAAAAGATTCAAAATTTTTGGGATTCCAATATTTTCTCATGTACCTAAATTTCCACTAAAATATTGCGTCGCTTATTTTTACTTTTAATTTTAAAGTGATAAGAGATAAGGATTTTCAATTTCAACATTTTTAAAAATTTTTTGGTACGACAATTATCTTGAGTTAGTTCAATTTATCTCACTTCATTTAAATTAAATTGATTTTCGTTGGTCTTTAATGAATTATTTTGTATTTATTTGCATTTTCTTAAATATAGTTGAATTACGTCCTGAATTATATCACTTAGAATTTTTTTATAATTTATTTTGTTGAATTCTTCGGAAATCGAAGTTAAATTGATTAAATTCAATTTGAATGAAGCTAAATTGATCTAAATTTACTTAAATTCAATTGATTTGTTTAAAACTCATTAAAATCGAGTTGAATTTTCGTAAACTAGCAGAATTCACCTTAAACTTAGTCTCAATCTCACTTTCTGTTTCAGTAAACAACCATTGATGCTTTTCGATACATTGGCTTTTTTCAAAGTTATATTTTTCAAACAGCCAAAATTCTCAATCGTTTCTTTTAAGGGTAAGAGTTCAAAATTGACCGAATATTCTTTTGAAGCTTTAAGTACTTAAAATTTTTTTAAAGAACTTTATATTTATAAAAATTTCGATTGAAAATAATATGACACGGTGCACAATTTTTTAACTGATCTTAACTTTAATATGCTCCTTTTGAATGAAAGTAGCTCACAATTACCCCTATTTTATGACTCATTTCTATCTATATATGCCACACGGTTTGGAAAATTAGCTTCTAATTTTTATAATAGATAATGCTAGTTTTGAGATTTAGGAACGAGTCCTAGAATCAGACTAGTTGATATTTATTTTCCTGCGAGATATTCGGAGTGAAGGAAAGAATTGTGGCTTCGTATCGCACTGCCCGCAACCGAGAAGATCTTAATTATAGCATTCTCTGGCAATTATGGTTTTTCACAATTGTTCGTTAACACTGAACTAAATTTCTTCCAACGAATAATGGATGCCAATTTTGCAGAAAAAAATTTTTCTGATTTTATTTAAATTCTCTGAATCTGATTTGTGATTTTTTTGTTCGATCTTGTACAAAAATAGAGGAAAATTTGTTAATAAAGAGGATTTAAAAGCTTTTGAAGCTTTGAAAGATTGTCTGAAATATTGCGTATTTGTATCCATCGATGTTTATATTTCTTGTTGAATATTCTAGAATCATCTTTTTGAGAAGCTTCTAATGTTGACGATTTAAACAAAAATAGTCGAGATTGTTACTGCCTTCAAGTCAGACAATATTCTTAATAATCAGATTATTATTCATAATCTTAATTCTTTTTATCTTATAACTAAATCTAGTTATTTAATGCAGTACCTGAAATAACTTGAGCCTAAAATTCTATAAAGATGTGCCAAAAATAAGAGGTAGAGAATTTGCCTAAGTGGATCTTTCTTAGTGAAACTCTTCTCTTTTTTGTGAATTAAGTTTCAATATTTTCAGCATCATAATTTTCGAATCGTTCCGTTAATAAATTTTTAAATTCTAAAACCTTGGCGAAAGGAAAATCCGTGTTTAAAAATGCATTGTACACCGTTATAGATGTATAAGAAATTATAGTATACAATTTTATTCAGCCTATGTAAGCAAAGCGACGATAAATTATATTTCCAATGATTCTATGTTTGTATCTATGAACGAAGTGCATATCGGCTAAATATATTTGTACTATATATGTATTTTTTGTAGTTATTGAATTTATTTTTGATATTCCTTCAACAAAAACTGTTCTGTTCCAATCAATCGCTTATTGCAATTGACCCACTTCTTAAATATAGCATTTGATAAGATAAACGCAAATCAAACCGAGGCGTTTTGTAAACAAACCTATAATGAGATTAATCTGAGTTTTTAATTGCCTAATTTTGGGAATTGATGTTGAGAAAAAAAAACTATTTCTTATGCTTCCTAAATTTATTGACGTCCATCAAACTTCTAAAGCTTTCATTTTCAATATTATTTTATACATTTAAATAATAGATTAAAATATGCTTGTGAATATTTGTTGTCAGTCGTTGATATACATAATAAATAATGCGAAAATCTAGAGGCACTGCTAGTGAACATGTTATTCAAAAATATCTCTTTTGGTCTTCAACAGCTGAACACAATTTTCAAGATTAAAATTTTAGATAAGAAATATTGAACTAATCAAATCTTTATATTAAAACACTTTTGTTGAGAAAATTATTCTTAATAATTTCTTAATTCTGAAATTACGTTAATTGGTTAATTTACATAATATTAGGATACATAGATACATTTTCATTTGACAACTTGGCATAATCTTGATACTTTATTCCTCACTTAATAAAAAATGGATACATTTATACTGACCAGAAGTCGATATTACTTCACAAAGTTTAACAGGTACACTAATTGACGAATCTTCTATAATTAAATTTGAAGTAATAGGTTTTTATATATTTTAAGTTGTAAGGAGCATCAGATTTGAGTGAAACTTAAAACTCTAACTTAGATTATTCTACTACACCAAACTCTCGCTTTCAGTCACCCCGTTCTTAGCCTTGCTTGAACTGTTGGCTCGTACAGTTTCTCAGGGAAGCACGGCGAGAGCGGCTGCGAGATTATGTATCTGTATATATAAATCCGGTGTCACGGTGTTTGTCACCACTAAAGTCCGAAACTATTTAACCGATCTTGATGAAAGTTTGTATGCTGTGTGCAATCTGGTCCAATTTAAAGGAACGGCTACATTTTATCTCATTTAATTACCTTAATATTTTTAAATTGCAAATTAAATGTGTTTATTTGCATACTCCATAAGTTTCTAACGAATTTAGGCGAGAGTTTGGTGTATTAAATTATTTTCATCTAATTCATACGGTGCCTGTAAAACCCATAAGAACCAATAAAAATTTATCCAAATGTGAACATCACTCTCACTTGCGAAAACAAGCGATCGGAGCTTTTTGTTCAATTTTATTCAATAATGGAATGTTTATTACAATATATCTCAAAACTTAATTTTTTCTTTCCCTAGGAACAATTTTGCGAGCAATTTTGTTAGTAGCTACGGCAGTCATTACAAATAGTAATAATAATAGTAATAATAGAGACTCACAAATAGTAAATTGAAAACACTTAAAAGATATTTTGGTAATTTCGTATGTTAATATCATTTAAATAATTAAATTATTTACAATACAAAATCTAGTTTACAATTAAAAAATGTATTAGAGAAATTAATCTAAATCAAAATTTTACTTATAATTAATTGAACTTAAAGAATAGAAATACTATTTTCATATACATCTCTAGAAATAATATGGACTTGCCGCCAATTGGACAACTTGCACGTGTTTTTGCGTCAGATTTTAATCCGAGTGTCTACTAATTTTCTTACGACAAAATTCCCGGTTACTTTTTGTTTGTTCCGGTTTAAATATCAAACCTCCTTTTCCTAGAAGAACGATTAAAATGAATTTAACGTAAGAGTATAAGCGATTAATCAATGGTTAATCATTGAAGAATAATCACAAAAAACATATTTTTAGTCTTTTATTATGACAATATAATTATAATTACACGTCTTGATAACATCATTAATCTCAAATTCACTGGATATTTAAACAACGTATCTGTAACGGTTCTTTGTAATAATTCTTAGATAATTGATCAGTAATAAATCGCTAAAACTAACGAAATTAAAAACTATTTCTTAATTTTTCGTTTAATATCTTTAAAAATCTAAATTTTATTTAAAAACATTTAAATGTTACCAATTTTCTAATAATTTTTAATTCTTTTTTAATCTTTTAAAAACTTCTAAATAACTCCTAAGCATAATAGACGTTTTTTAAAATTTTGAAATTTGCAAAATTGATGCATTTAAAATCTAAATTCTTCTCAATATTTTCAAAATAGAAAAACATTTATAATTTTTCCAGTTCTTTTTTAACATTTCAACAATTTAAAAAAGTTCCGAAATATTTTTTCGAGATCTTCAAGCACTTACATTTTATTAAAAATTTTTAGAAATATTTTCAATTATTTTTGGTTTTACGAAAAATTTTAAACCTTCTAAATATCTTTTAAACTAGTTCCAATTGTTCTCATAAGTTTCTAAACATTTTAAATATCGTTTAATTTGCTAATATTTTTCGTAAAATTAACAAAAATGTTGTATAATTAGAAAAATTGCCTTAAAATCTTCCGAATTCTTTTTTGACAATTTTGAAAATCATTTGAACTGTTTTGAAATATTCTTTTAACAACAATTTGTCAAAATACAAAATCATAAAAAAATTTTCCATAAATCTTAAAAAATTTTATTTATTGTCTTGAAAACTTTAAAAACTCATAATTTCAAAAACTATAGAAATTTGATTCCCAAGTCGAATTTGTATTGCCAGTTATTTCCCGGTTTTATTTTATTTCCCGGTTAGTAGACACCCTGTACAATGTTTTAGTGCCAGCACTTTTTAAACTTACCTCCCTTTTCATGCAGGGAATTGTCACGGAAAGTGGTCAGGAGGGAATATGTTTCTCACAAAACTTTTCGATCTCCTTTATAAAGACCTGTATAAAACAGAGCCTAAAAAATTATTTTTCTTTGAAGCTATAATTCACAAAAAAATGTGTTTCTCCAGATTCGAAATATTAAAAATCATATTAATTTTAGAATCTCAAAACGTTAATGATACATGTAAGTACATAAAATTATAGTTAAAAATAATCCAAGGTATAGGTACAAAACAAGAATCTACATGTCATGTTTATACTTGTAAGGCTTCAAAAAATACACTAAATATAAAAGTTAAAAAAATAATAAGGGGTAAAATGTGTAAGACATTTATAATTACTCTATTCCTAACTATAAGGTTGGTGTTCTTTGATGAAGAACCTTCTGGATAGTTCATAATTTTACTGATTTAAAAGTTTTTCCAAGCAACTAAAGAGAATATTATACTTATCTAAATATGCGATAAATTATTATTTAATCTTGACTTTAATAAGTATAAGATTTCAAACTGCTACTGAAACGAATTGAGGCTCATGTTCTTCGCTGACTGGTGTAGTTGGGACATCGGTTATAGGTGTCGGCGAATCAGCACTGCTGCAATGTTGGTCAGTAGTTCCTGAATAAATAAATAATTTTTTTTAAATATTCTTTTTCTACAACATAAAACTACTCGTGGACTAGATGGAGGGGTTAACGCAGAATGTAACATTACACATATAAAATATAAATGTTAATAAAATTTTTTTAAAAACCTTGAAAAAATGGAAATTAGTGATCTTATTTTACTGGTAAAGCTATTTTATCTACTAAACATTTCTTTAAGTATTTTAAAGTACTCTAAAATATTTCAAAAGAATTTAGAAAGTTAAGAAATAGTTATATATTTGAATTCAATAGTAGTTAACCCATGGGTTAATTCATTGAAAGAAATGCGACGAAAGCGATCTTTTAATTTAAGAAAGTTTCTATAGTGACTTTATCATAAAAATGGGACCAGAAAGTAATTTACGAGAAAAAAGTGACTGTGTGGCAGCCCTGCTCATTTTTGACAGTTTCTGAGCAACAAAATTCCCTGATTTTCAAATTTTACCTCATCTGCAGTCACCCTGATATTTATAATATCGAATAATTCAGAAAAACAAATTATATTGTGCCTATTTGGGGCAATGTATACATTACATACAATCTGTTGGTTGACTGGGTGGGAGGTCAACGATTTTTCTACGCTGTCTTATATGGGGGGGGGGGGGGGGGGGGTTACGTGGTTAAATCCATTTCTATCGCAAGATATTTTCAACTTTACGAATCACTGCCAAAAAAAGTTAAACAACTTAACATGGAGGAAAAATTCAAGTCTTTTGTTGAACATTCGTCTTTTTTGGTCGAAAATTTATTCTCATCGTTCAAAATTCATCTTTTTTTTAATTTGTTGAAATTCGTTTTTTTTTGTAGAATTTTAATCTGTTTCGCTAGACATGCAACTGTTTAATTCAATAAAAATCTGTTTCATTCAAGGATTCAACTGATTTGTTGAAAATTAGTGATGTTTATTGAATTCAACAGTCCCATATTTAAAATTTAAATCTATATTGTTTGAACTACTTACTAATAAATTTTTAGTTGAAAATACATATTTTTGTTTGGAAATTAATTTTCTCAACTAAAATTTAACTATTTAAATTTAGGCACAAAATTTATCTTTTTTATTTTAAAATTCGACCGTTTGGTTGGAAATAAAGTGTTTATTTAAAATTCATTTTTTGTTGTAAATAATTCATATTTTGGTGTAAATTCATTTGTATGACTAAAAATTTAACTATTTCATTTCTGATAGAAAATTTATATTTTTTAGTTAAAAATTTAACTATTTGGTTGTAAATTGATGTATTTTGTTAAAAACTGGTCCTTTTCGGAATATATTTAATCTTTTTGGTCGAGAATTTAACTGTTTAGTTGAAGTTTAGTTGTAGTTTAGATGAGAATTCAACTACTTTGTCGATATCTCGTCTTTTTGTCTGCTTGCTAATGAAAATTTAACTATTCCTTTTTTAGATAAAAACTGATCTTTTTCAATTTAAAAATTCAAATATTTAGTAGAAAATTAGTCTTTTTTGTTTAAAATTTAATTCTTAGGTTAAAAATATATGCATTTTGTTGTAAATTCGTGTTTTTTGGTATAAAATAAATCTTCTTTGTTGAAAATGCTACAATTTGCATCAAAGTTTAATCGTTTTAGTTGAAAATGCATCTTTCTGGTTGAAAATTGAATTATTGGTTAACAATTTAACTTTCATGTAGAAAGCTTGTCTTTTTGACTTCAAAACTTAACTACGTGGTTAAAAGTTGAATCAAATTTTTTATTCATAAGAAACAGTAAAATGTTAGCGAACCCCAGCTCCCTTAAAATCGCCTTAACTAATTTCTGGATGATCTGTTTATAAATTTACGAAAACTAATTATTCGGAAAAAATTACGTAAGATATGAGGATGGGGGGAGGGGTAAACTCACCAACCCTAACAAAGGGGGGTATGTTGTTCAAAATTTCAGAAAAAAGTAATTTATGTACGGTTCCTTATCAGAGTAAGGAGGAAAAAATTAATTGTAAAAATAGTAATAAATAAAAAATAATTAAGCAAATAATTACCTGTGAAGGAACTCGAGCGACTCCTATGCGGCCGACAAATACGACAGAATGGTTTCAGCAAGCTGAAATGTGGGCGTCTCAAATGAAGAATGACGTAAATGTATGGGTCCAGTGTAAAGTGAATGCACATAAGGATATCAGCTATTATATGAAAGGCTCGCAGAATCTTATGAAGAATAGTCGCACTCTTTGCCACTTTTAATCCATATTGTGCCAATGGAATAGAAACCTGAAATCAATTTCCAGTTTATTTTAAAGAGAAAAATATGATTACACTGGAACTTGAATATAATCAGTCCGGATTTACTGCGTTCCAAGAATTGCTATCGGGGCGGTTTCTTGAAGCGGGGAGTGCAGGAGGTGCTGCTCAGTCAAGTGTAAGGGTCGCCCTTTCAGAGCGTTAGGTGCATCAGGTTGCGTCATGCCTCTAAATCTAAAAAAATCGTTCACGGAACCCTGTCTGTTTACGTTCGAATGGTCTGGATTTAGATGCAAGCCTACTGCAAGCCATGTCTGAAACGGGTATTAAATCCAAGCTCCAGTGTAACTTAAAGTTATATCCTAGCCTTAGAATAAAATTAATTCAGAAAAGTCTCCAACAATATTTTTTTATAATAAGTAGTTTAAATCCCTTACAACTTATTTTAGAATAGATTTTTTCAATTATATTATTGATTAGATTATATAAATTTATTTTATTTTTATAAAGGTAATTTGAAATAAACCAAAATATTAAGTAGAGAATGTGAAAAATTTGCTAATTACTTTTCCCTCTTGAAGAATTGAAGCTATAGAATGTTAATAGGCAAATAAGTATCCTTTTATGTTATCCGCTGAGTGTCATTGTCATTGACATTGTTATGGAGAATGCATTCAAGTTTAGTAGAAGTTGCGCATAGTATTGTGAGCACGCGCAATCGACATTACCCTCTAGGGTATTCTTCATCGAAATTATCCCTGAGATCAAAGAATGGCACGCAAGTTTTGTATTCCGATCAGTGTTCTTGTAGAATCTATCTAAATTCATTAAATGGCCAACGGTACAAAGTACGGCTGTCAATACTAATCAAAAAATGTAAACCTTCGTAACAGAATTTTTATAAAATTTACAGATCAAACGTAAAACTTTAGTTTAAAAATTTCCTGACTTTCCCGTAATACTTCATTTTCCTCGATCATTGATATTCAAGGATCGAAATTCTAATCTTTAAATGTTTTTAATGTAGAATATATTATAGAAAAAATAAAAAAATGTTAACCCCACTTTACAGCACCTCATTTAAATTACATACTTTAGGGGGGGGGGGGGTCACCCTGACCCCTCGGTATGATTTTCCACGTAACTTTTCAATGGCACTATATTTCGGTTTGATCAAATTTAAGAACATTTTCAAGATATTCAGAGCACATTTTCTTCATTTTCATTTCTTATTTTTCAATTGTGCAAAAATTTATATATTTTTTAATTTGGAATTTTTCTTATTAAAAGAATCTCTCGGTTATTTTGTCTAAATGATACATTTTAAAAGAAGAGTTACTGTATTTATGGATTTTCACAGAAAAGTACTTATTTTTAAGGCTGATTGGCTTCAAACAAACCTATACACTTTATATTATTTTTCTAGGTTTGAATAATGATTCTTTTTCTGTGTGTATGGAACAAAATTAATTTTGAAAGATCCGAAAAACCCAATTGCTTTCAATAAAATCGGAGATAATTCACAGAAATTTAAGGAAAATCACAAGAAATTGATAAATTTCTTAATAATTCAAGGTGAGTTTCACAAAAATTTAAGAGAACTCCAAAGAATTAAAAAAAATGTAAGAGAATTCAGAAGACATAATAAGAATTCAGGATGAATTCCAAATGAATTGCACAAAATATTTGAAATGTTTGTTTAATCTCTTAAAATGCCTTGACATCTTTTAAAATACCCTGAAATATTTCAAGCCCTTTAAAATACCTTTCAATCATTATTGAAATCAATTAAGAATAGCTTGAAATGAATTAGAATCTTTTAAAATCCCCTGAAATATTTAAAGTCCTTTAAAATCCATTTAAACTTTTTAAAGCATTTGAAAATGCATTACGATAATTTAACATACTCTAAAATATGTTTAATCCCTTGAAATTTCATTGAAATACTGAAATCAATTTAAAATATATAAAATATTTTTAAATGCGTGCTGCGTCAGTTCTCGGAAGGGACATATCCGGGGTCTTTATATCCGAGTTTAAATGTATTATAAAATTCATTAAAATTACATGAAATTTGATAATGTTTTTGAAATCTCGGAAAATGAAATGCTTTGAGAGCTTAAAAATCCCTTAGTTCTTAAAGACCCTATGAGAATTTTTTTAAAACCTTTAGGTCATTCGAATCTTTCAAAATCTCTTAATTTGAAGATTTTGGAATTTTTTTGGATATTTAAATAATACCCTTAACTGTTTAATTCCTTTGCAATACCTTCACATGAGTAAATTCTGTTCAAAATTTCTTCGAACCTTCTAGAATATCCAAAAATATTTCAAATCCTCTTAAATTTTTTGAAATCCCTTGAAACTTTTTAAGGCTTTTGAAAATTCGTTAAGTTTGGTTTTAATTCTCTAAAATCTTTAATATCCTTTAAAATTCTTTCAAACCATTTAAATCTATTTAAAATGTCTTGGAATCTTTAAAGATAACCTAAAATATTTCAAAAGAATTCAATGTTTTAAAATATTTTTTAAATTGTCTCTTTAAGGGCATGTGACACAGCTAAATACCTATATTACCGACCACAGTTTTTCAGTTCACTGAATGTTTTTTTGAACCTGAGAACTTTTTTTGTAAATAA
>NC_046659.1:92674633-92680112 GCF_010883055.1 Belonocnema kinseyi | reverse complement strand
TTTTATTTACAAAAAAAGTTCTTAGGTTCAAAAAAAGATTCAGTGAACTGATAAAGTGAGGTCGGTAATATAGGTATTTAGCTGTGTCACATGCCCTTAAATGTATTTTTTTAAATACTTGACTGATTTCCTGCTTTTCCCTGATACATACTGCACATATTAAAAATATAAATTATAACGAAAAATGAATCTAAAAAATCAATCCTTTATTAAAATAGGTAAACAAATAAATAAAAAAGTCGGGATGTAACTTTAAATCTTTTGTTTTTCTTTTTCAGGAGAAATTCTTCTCAGGAAGTAAATTTTATTTTTATCAGCAATATCTATAGGGTCTCAACACTCTTAGAGTTATAGAATTGTTTAAAGATTTTAAATACATTACTTTGAATTATCTTGCAACTATCTACCATTTCGGCTACGTGACCCCAGGCAAGTACGAGTTGTTAAGAAAGTATAATGTTACAAATCTTTCAGGCATTTATACGTTTAAGAATGAAACGGTGGAATGAAAGAAATCGAAATAAGACATCGAAATAAAAACGAAGGCAAAAAATAAAAATTAAGTAAGGAACATACGCGCATTGTATCTTCTTACACTCTGTCTGACCTGTATATCTTTTACTACGTGAAATGCTCGCAGAATTCTGGCTTGTTCTACTGATTCGTCAGTCTCAGCATCAATCTCAATAAAAACAATTTAAACCTATTTAGGAACTAATTAAACACTGATTTCATATTTTGGTAAAGGCCGTGGCTACGTGTACCAAAATTTCGGTACGAATAGACAGATTTTTCAGTACGTATAGCGGGAACTGGAAAAGGGGCTATTTGTATTTATTTTTGTACAAATAATGTGATTTTTTCGAAACGAATAACAGTGTCAGGAAAAGAGGCTTTTTACAGGGAATTTTCGGTACAAATAACAACTTTTTTTAGTACGTATATTTTACCCTAAAAATTATCTGATTTTCTTCAAAGGCGGCTCAAATTGAAGCTCTTGACATTTAAATGTGCAATAAAAAATTTAATTTACTATAAAAAATACTTTTTTTCTAAAGCATGAGATTTTACATTAATTTGTTTTGAGTAAAATGTCATGACGATCAAATATTCTATAGTTTAAATTTAAAAAAAGGTGTTAATGATGTATTTCATTCAAAACTCAACAGATTGCGGTTCCCCATTTTCCCTGGAACCCTTTTCCGAATTGAAAACTTTGAAATTTTGAAAATCTTCATCGTTGAAAAATGTAGATAAATATGTATAATAGCTTCATAAATAAAATGAGTTAAATTGTAAAAAAATGTACGAAAATTATTTAGACTTGGAAATTGAAACGTGAGCGCCTTTTTCTTTGACACTGGAAATTAGTATTAATTTGAAAATAGTTTATCAAATGTCTTTAGGTCAAAGATTATCTATTTTTGTACCTTGAATCCCCGGCGAAGATGATAAAATATAAGTAGAAAAATTATCACATGAGAGGATCCTTGAGGTGAATTCCCTAGGTTCTCCTCTGAATAACTTAAGCTATTTCTACCCTCCGTGAGATAAATCATTAAAATTACCCTGAATGTGTCCGTGACAATCGTGAATTTGTTACCTTGAGTGTCTCAATTTTATTAAAGAAAATGAAACAGCTACCTAACTAAATTGACCTGAATTAAAAGCAAGGTTTCTCATGAATGAAAATGTTCTCGCATCATACCTTACACTTTTTATGAGAAAGTCAAAGTATTTCGTTTGCTTCTATTAACCTTTGTTTCAAAATATTGAATTTATATATATGAACTCAAATAGTTTCGGCTCATTAGAGAAAAATATGTACCAATGCCAAAAAAGAGAGGGAGAAAAAGTTTCAATCAAACGAATTATTTCTGTTCAGTGGCGTATGTTTCACTTGATCCTTAAGATTGCATCCACAACTCTGATGTGAAATGATAATTGAAACGAGAAAATTCCTCAAAAACTAGGAAATTTTTAGTACAGTGAAATTCTTCTATAGTTCCGATTTTGGGGCTGATGGTGGGTGGGAGCTAACTCATTATAGCCCGCTCCGCTTTTGTTTTTCCACGCCCGAGTGCATACCGCACAGCTCCTGTTAAACCCACCTGCCGCGCGGCATCAATTCTCGTCAGGGCTATAGAAGGGAGGACTATTGAAGGGTTACACTGTATACGTTAAAAGCATCTAGTTGCTGAATTATTTAAATTATTTAGAATTTTTTTATTGAAGATTTATGTTGCATTTTATTCTAAACTGGGTAGTAACAACCCCGCAAATCCAATTGTAAATTCAAAGTTAAAGCTAACTGTTCGCATTTGTTTAATTTGTATGACATTAAATTCACACTTATAAATGTGAATTTTTATTTGTAATTTCTTCGAAAATTCCAAAGGCATCTTTTAAATCTACTGGACATTTTTCTTAAAATTTTAAAAATCTCCTAAATTAGGAAAACTGCCTTGAAATCTTTCAGTTTCGTTTTCAACAATTTTGTAAATCTTTTCAAATGTTTTTAAATATTCTCTTAAAATTAATTTTTCAAAATAAAAACTCATTATTAATTCTCATAGAAATATTAAGAAAAAATTTTCACTTCTTGAAACATTAAAAAATGCTTTAAAATATTGTATATTTTAACAAATATTTTCAAGTTTTAAATTATTAACTTATGGTTTAAAAACTACTAAATATCTTATAAACTGTCTCGAAATAATTTTGAAATTTGTAATCTCGCAGAATTGAGAAATTTTGAATTTATAATTCCTAGAATTTATAATTCCCAGGAATCTTAAGAAAATTTTTGTATTCTCTTAAATGGTTTCAAAATACTTGAACAGTTTCTTTCTTTCGAAATCTTTAAAGATTTAAAACAAAAATTACTTGATATCTTTAAAAGTTCTAAATTATTTTCGAATCTTTTAAAAACTCCTAAGCCTTCTAAATATCTTTTGAAACTATTGGAATTTTTCCTACATTTTCTTCAAAATTCTATATCATTAAAAAAGTTGAAAATGTCTAAGTTAACTGAAAATATTCGTGCTACGCTCACCGAATTTTGGTGATTCTACCCACCCATTCCCAGCTCCCCTGGACTCACCAAAAATATTTGATCTACCCTCACCGAATTTCGGTGAAGCTATTTACGGTCTAAAAAATTTATTCTAAATCATTCGTATTATTTTTAGACAATTCTGGAGATTTTTGTAAATTAAAATTTTTAAAAAAATATTCTCTTAAAATGTCTTTTAAAATAAAAAATCATCTCAAGACTGAAATTGTTTCGAATCATTTAAAAACTTCTAAAACTTCTAAACATCTTTTTGAATAATACAGTTTTCCTAAACAATATTAATCCTGCACAATGAAACAAATTTTCTTAAAATTTTTCAGATTCTTTTTCAAAATATTTTGAAATCCTCAAAACTTAATATGAACCTTTTAAAATCAAACCCAAAAAATTTCAATTTTTCTGAGAAATCATATTTTCGGTAACTATGATTTTTTTTATTACTGATACCGATAATTCTTTTTATTGATACCGACCGTGAATTGATATATTGAATGTTTTTAATATTTTTCTCATTATTTTAAATACGTGAAAAGGTTTACAAATTATATAGTACAATAGAAAAATCTTACGAACTAAATTATTTTCCAATATTAAAAAATTATTCACACAATTTAAATTTTTCCATTCATCAATAATTTTTAGAAACATTTCGAAATAAAACTCCTAATGAAGTAAGATTACTTATTTTAAAATTTTAATTTTTAAAATAAATAGATGATGCAGAGAACTCCTAATCTTTATATTAATAGATAAGGGATCGTTTACAAAATACGTGATAAGGTCAGGGGGAGGGGGACTTTCAAAGTATCATTCTCCATATCAATTACAATAGAAAAAACATGGAACCGGGAGAGTGGGGAGGGGGGTAAGCTGTTGAAAAATTTATTACGTACTTAGTGATTCGCCCCTAATGAAACTGACAACAGCCACTAAAAGTCATATTTACATTGCCCTTTCTGGAGTTCAATGCTGAATAATTCATTTAGAGAAACTCACCATTTGAGGCATCCAACAGACAACAAAAGATATTGATAATATAGCCATAAGCCGTGCAAAAGCTCTTTCTTCGGCTGTAGCAACTACGTCTTGAGGTGGACCAGCGACCGTTAAAAGAGGTTTCGCCTTCGATTTAGCACGTGATATACGTCTTATATTTGCAGCACGACGACCCAGTCTGCTGAGGGCTCGAGAAACTGCCAAATTACACCACACAATGGAAAAACACAAAAGACTACCTATAAAAAAATACAAGATATTCTCATTTTTAATAACATTTCAATGTTGGTATGGAAAATGATTGAAACATTTGTCAATCAGAAGCAAAATAACAATTAAATACAGCACTTTCTAGAGTGGCCAAAAAATTTGAATTTTGCTTACGGTACCCCCTAGGGTGGTGCAAATTTATACTTGTAAGAATTCGATTTTTGGCGATCAATTAATCCTCCCCCTCCCCAATTTATTAGTTTTCTGTAAAAATATATTCCCACATTTTTTTCAACGTTAACCAATTTCCATTGTTTTTTTAAATGAACATGAAATTTTGATTGGGAAAAGCTCAGTTTTTGACAAAATTAAAAATAGAAGTACTTTTTATCAATTCTTTCTAAATTAAAGTTTACTCAACTCTTAAGAAATGCTCAAGAAATAATTTCCACCCAATAACTTTCAATTTCAACCCGAAAATTGTGAATATTGAATTGAAGTATTGTTCCCGGAAAAGACCCAAAAAATTTAAATATCAGTTTTATAAGTGAGAAGTTACCAAGTGTTTTTAAATTATTTAAATACTTTTCATTTGTTTAATAAATTTTATTCCTGTGCATCGTGAAAAGATAATAATATCTAGAAAATAATGACATAATTGAAAAATGTTGAGAGTAATATATCTTTTCTGAGGATATTTGACAATTTGATAAACCATTTTTTGCTGAAAATTATGAAAAATGTTTTTTTTTGTTGCAATGAATGACATAATTAACGAATGTGAAGAGTAATATTTTGGAACTGCTTAGTATTACGGAGTTTTCGGTAACGTTAGCCCTGACTGAGCTGGAAAATGAGTTATTTTTATGTAAAATTTCGTATCGCCAAACAATTCGTAACCTTTTGCCTGTTAAAGATATTTATCAATTGTTTAAACAATTAATAGGCATTCACTTACATGATGTTATACGAATGTTGGTAAAAAGTCAATTGTTTTGAATCTCTTACGCAATGTCATACGTTCAAATAATGAAATTCGATTGCTTCGAGTCAAATTAAAATAATTGTTAAATATCATTAACAAATAATATTACTCTCAATAATGGTTGTGTCATTATTATTATTATTATTATTATTATTATTATTATTATTATTATTATTATTATTATTATTACACCATTAAGCCATTTCCCTTTC
>NC_046659.1:92670341-92674533 GCF_010883055.1 Belonocnema kinseyi | reverse complement strand
TCAAAAGTCGAATTTTTGGACCATCCTAGTACCCCCCAGTTTTATAAAGTTCCAGATAACAACGATCCCTATTTTCCTGAAAGAATGCATAGGGGATGCATTGATTTTTTATTCTGACCGTTTTTAAATGTAAAACTAATAATATTGTATGTATTTGTTAAATTAATTATTTACTACTCAAGCAGATTTATTTTGATAAAATAGTTATTTTCTCGCATATTATCGCAAATTATTGTTATCCTCAGAACGACATGAACCAATTAGACAATATGAAAGAATAATGGGATCTATCCAATTTTTTGAGAATTGTTTCAAGAATTAACATTTTCTTTAAAGCAATTGTTTCCACAAATTATTAGAGATTTACATCGATTCTGTTGGTTTTATATTTAAACTAGTTAATTCATGTCAGGTGCTTAGAGAAGGTGATTTTTGATATCATCAAAATTTGATTAATTTTTAAATTGACCGCACTTCACAAGTCAAGATAAATAAACGTGAACTCAATAACGGTTGGCAGTGCAGAAATTGAATTAATGAACTTAAATGGAAGGAAACTGTAGACTGAATTAATTAAGAGGAACACCAATGAATTCTCAACTTTCTGAAATATTAATAGGTCAACAAATAATAAATAAATTCTGTAACTTAAAATATTCAATTCAAATTACTTATCACCTCTCAAAAGTTAAATAACTAGGAATCAGTTAAAGAAAAGTTTCAAAAATTAAACATAACAACTTAAAAATATTTATTTAATTAAATTAACTGCCTCAATCAAATAAATACATATTTTTATAATTTGTAACTATTACACTTACCGAAGAAAAACCAAATGTAGGCGTAAGCAATGTCGCCAGCTTCCGTGGCTTCTCTATAACGACAACATTTTCCATCTTTAAAATAGAGACCAAATCCAAAAAGTGGTAACGTGGTTAATGCCAAAGCTCCCAACCAAAGTACCAACATAAATCGTACTATCATTGGAAAAGTCACACGCTGAAAAATATACAAAAATTAAAAAAACAAAATTAGTTTGTAACACAATTCATTATTTCTTTTTAAATCTATACTTTCTTATAAAATTTTCTCATTTTTTTGGAAAAAATCGAAAGTTTGATTCAGCACCAGTGTTGGGTAAGTTACTTTTTTGAGTAACCAGTTAAAGTTACGTTACTTGTAACTGTAACTAGTTACAGTTACTAGATAAAGTAACTTCAAGTTACCTAAAAAGTTACTTTTTTCTCTTTATTAATTTTTAAATTTAAAACTAAAAATAATTATTACAAGCATAATAAAATTATTTATCGTTATTATATTATTACAATAAAAATATTAATAATTAATCAAAATATTATTTTAAAAATCAGGGATTGGTTTAGTAAATAAAAAGCTGGACAGATATTTCGTCAAGTGAACAGGAATAAATTTTTGGAAATTAGAATACAAAGTACACAAAGTAACTATAAGGTAACTAAAATTAAGTTACAAGTAACTGCAAAAATCGTAACTAAGTTACGTTACAATTTACTTTTTAAAAAAGTAACTAAGTTACCCTAAAAGTTACAAATAACGTAACTTTTTAGTAACTTAGTTACTTGTAACAAGTTACTACCCAACACTGTTCTGCACGTGTCAGTTTTTTATCTGTTTAAGGTATTCTAGCACGCCTTTTCCCATTTGTGGAAGTAAATTTGATCAGTGATCTCAGCTTTGAAGGGTGGAGAAGCGTGTATAGACCTCATATCCTTATAGACTAACTCTTTTCGTCCCGGCTAAACACGCAGAGTAAAAGATTATTTGCACCGAAAGGACCTTTCATGCTTTTTCCGGTAAAACTACGTGGATCTGCTTTTAGATTTCTTACACGATCAGCTACAAATAAACATATTCAACAAATAAACAAAATTTTGTTTTTGATTTTATATTTTTAAACTGATAGTCCAAAAAGTCCAGCTGACCCAAACGTGTCGTCGCATCCCTGATCATTAATTTATCATTATTTAAATAGAACTTTGCATATGAATTTTAATTTTGAAATGAAGAACTGAAATTTAAGAATATTTATTCCTCTCAGAAATTCAATATATAGATCTTTATAGCAGAGAATCGGTTTTCAACTCTGATATTCGATCCACAGCGACTTCAAAGTGATACTGAGGTATAGGAGAGGCTGCAAATGGAACATTAAATGTACTGTAGAGATCCCTTTACTTTTATATTTGAAAAATACAAAATTTCAAGTACTATATGTATTAATCCCTGACAGTTGTAAATTTTCTTTCCAAATCTTTGATAACAAAAATTAGTTCTCAAAGAAAAGTATAAGTATTGATATTTTCACCAAAAAAATCTCATTAAAATGTTGCATTTTCAAGCCAAAAAGTCGAATTTCCAGCAAAACAACTTTATGTTCAATCCAAAAATGTGCATTATCTGCCAAAACAATTCAATTTTCATCCCAAAAGACGAGTTTTCAAGAAAATAAATGAATTTTCAACAGAAAAATATGATTTGAAAAAATCAATAGTAACATTTCCAGTTTCAATTAAGGAAGATAAATTTTCAATTAAACATGAATTTTGAATTAGGAAAAGGTTTTTTTAAACCAAAATAATGAATCAGTCCAAAAAAATTGATTCTCACCTATTTTTTAGACGTTTTAACTTTTTTAATAGCAGAATAGTTCAATTTATTTTAAGTGAATTTCTATTAAAATACCTGCATTTTTGCAAAAATTACAAAATGTCAATTTTATGTGGATGAAACGAAACCATCAAAGAGTATTGTATATTAGCGTGGGTTGAAAATGAAAAATTATGGAATTCAAAATTAATGTGACGTAAAAAATTAGCTTACTGGCATCATACAAAAGTATAATTAATTTGGAATTCCTAGATATGCAGTGTGGTTACCCGCACGCGGAGCGTAAATAATGTTAAAAACATTTCTTAATGACAGAGTTTTTTTTATTTTCCTGTGTTTCAGTTTTTTTATTTTCTTGAGTTTCAATTTTTCACTTTTTTAGAGATTAACAAAGTCATCGCAATTTTTAACATTTTTATTTTGGTGTTTATTTAAAGTATCTTTATACGAAACTTAATATTTAAAGATTTTTCACAGTAAGTGTTGCCTTTTCAGCATAAAAATACACTAGGAAGAAGTCGACCAGACCCAGAAATTGAAATTGGAATTACAGCAATTCTTGACAATTGAAAATTTGGTATTGCATAGTCCTCGTTTTTCCTCGAAAACGCTCGAAAATTGCGAATTCGGAAATAAGTAGGCTTCCGCGAGCACTAAAGACGCTTTAGCAAGCACTTGTGAAACATTGAATATTTGTTTGAAATCTACAAACGTGCTCGCTCAGTACTCTACAATCATCGGGCAAACTCGATTTGACAGAGTACGGAGGGAGTTTTAGGATATCGCGACAGCCTCTTTAATGCTCGCGGAAGCCTACTTATTTCCGAATTCGCAATTTTCAAGCGTTTTCGAGAAAAAACGAGGACTGAAAAGCTCTCCCCAACCTCACGCAGAACTCTATTTTTCGTGACAGAGCATGCAGGCAGGATTGCCAAGTATTAGGATTTTGCCCCGGGAAGTCATAAAGATAATTTCAATTATTTCTCAAATCAGTGATTTAAAAATGCGTTGTATTTCCAATTTCGATTCTTGGGTCTAGTGAAAAAAAATTCTAATGTATTTCTATTATAAAAAGCATAAAACTGATGAACCAATTTTTAATCTACAACTTATGAAGATAATTGTATTAAATACCAAAATCGGAATTTAAAAAATTCACTGTATTTTTAATTTTGATTCCTGGGCCTTGGCGATTTGTTTCCTAGTGTATGTTTGTCTCTGGAAAGTTTTTAATTACCCGAAAAAATTATGCATTTTTCCAAAAACAATCGTGAATTAAATAAGAATTACATTTCGGAAAATGGATGAATAAAACCCGCAAAATTGCGATAACTTTTTTGACCCCCAAGAATGCAAAGACGATTTATAACTTGATAAAATATAAAAACTCTGCACACACAAAATTTCCTTAAAATTTTTTCCAGCGCGGGTAACCAAGCATATCTATTGATTCCAAATTATTTATACTTTTTTCAGAATCTGAACATGCTAGTTTTCCGCATTGTATTGATTTCGAACTCCAGAAATTTTCATTTTTTATTTACCC
>NC_046659.1:92576864-92670241 GCF_010883055.1 Belonocnema kinseyi | reverse complement strand
ATATCACACAATTAGTATAAATCACTCTGGCATACAAAATAAAAAGAACAAAGCTTTTGATGAAGTTTCCTCACATAGACGACTTCATTCTCCTACATATAGGATAATATTGCATAATCTAGTCATAAATATTAAATTAATCATTATATCTCTCATAAGGCTAGGGATAATGACTGGACAATATGCTGGTTGTGAGTCGCAGAAAGAGTTTATTGCTCTGAATGGGAGGTCTTACACTTATTCATATCCTGAACTATTGTTAATATTTTTTTCGAACGAATCTGTAGAATTTATTAAAAGTTTTAATTGACCCCTGAATAATTATAATGAGCGTTACAGAACCACTTGTGCTTAAGAATTATTCTTCATCAATGACCTAATAGCTATAGACTGACAGAAATGGATTATATCGTTTACGATCTTGAAGTTTTAATTTTGTAACCGCAATCTATAGATATGAAGTGAAATCTGGATGCTTATTTTTAAAATGTAGGATTATAAAACCTAATATCTAGATTTTTTCTGACCAAGTTTTTTTATAACTTTTTTAAATTACTAGGAAAAATGAGTGCATCAGGTGCTGTGGTAGTAGATGAAAGCTTAAACAAATAGTTGAATCCTCAACTAAAACATATTCATTTTTAACAAAAAAGTTGCATTTCAAACAAAACAAATATTGAATTTCTATCAAAAGAGATCTATTATCAAATCAAAAGGGCAAATTTTTAACAAGACTTGAATTTTCAACCAAGAGAGATTTTTTAGTTAATAAAGAAAAGAAAAGTCATCCAAAACATTTTATTTTCAAGCTGAAAAGACGAGCTTTCTAAGAACAGCGGAAATTTCAACCAAATAATTGCATTTTCAACCAAGAAGACTTATTTTTCTACTAAAAAATATTAATTTGTAAAAAAAAAGGTATTGTTGATATTTTGATCAAAAAATATTTTAATTAGAATTTAATTACAGTAGAGTTCAACGGAAAAAGATGAATCTTCAATAAAAACGTTAACTTTCAAGCGAAACAGATTAAATTGTAACAAGTTGGATTTTTAAACAAAAAAGATCAAATTTCTACAAAAAAGTCAAACCAAAAAATAACTGAAATTGCAATCAAAATTGAATTTTCAACCCTAAAAGACGAATTTTCAACGAAACAGATAAATTTGAAACCATAAAGGAATGACTAAGAAAATTTTTGGATTTTCAAAAAAATAATTGAATTTTGAACCAAATATAACATTTTTAGCCAAAAGAGAAATTTCAATTTAAAAAATATTTGAATTTTGTTAACGGGTTCTATTTGGTTCTAGTGACTCAGTTTGAATTTAGTGGAAAACGAAAAAAAGGGAAAGGACTTTGATGTTTGAGATAAATAAATATGAAATTAATCATTTATAGACTAAAGAATGATATTTTAGATAAACATTGAAGTTCATTTTTTATACTTTTAAAATAGTACGTTAGATAACCCGGAATTTAGCTTCAAAAATAAAATAAAAAACACGCAACAATTTAGACCCTCATGAAATGATAAATTGTAGGCTTATTAAGCTAAATTTGTGAAGCTAATTTCATTAAGGTTACACAATTATTTAATTAACAGAGTTCATATTCTTTACGTATGCTCGTCCGCTAAGTTTATAAAACCTTCGTAAGATACTACTATTATTAGATAAACTAAAAGTAATACTGTTAAATTAATACTAAAGTAACATAAATTTTTAAAAATTTAAAGTGCGTGCGTAACAAATTTGCCCCCCCCCCCCCCCCCCCCCGAATACGGCGTAATGATGCATGACACCTCACTGGTTTAATTTCCACTATGAATTTCCTAAACCTCCTATTAAATATATAGTCTTTGTTTTAGTATTAGCACTTATAATTTTGACATTTGAGAGTTCTGTAATTTAATGGGTTCTTGGAATCTACAATGACAGCTGATGCACCTCAGTAAATATCTCGCACATATTTTTAGGACATCCTTGGGGCTTATAATTATAAATTTATCGATTGTCAGTTCAATGCTCGAGTTTATTGCATTCAAGTTAACTGAAGTTTTTTTTTAATATACAAACTTTCCAGAAACTGCCCCTTTTTCTCGGATTTTTGATTAAATGGGAATTTAATTAATAGAACAAAATAAGAAAACCCAACTACTTTTGGTTGTAAAGTCCGCTATTATATTTCTATTTCGGAATTCATCTGGTTGGGTTAAAACTGTTGATTGTAAATTGTGTAAATTGTAAATGAAAATTCCGTTTTCTTGGTTGAAAATGAACTTTTTGTTGAAAATTCATATTTATCAAATCAAAATTTCAACAAAAAACTTCAGCCTGAACGAAATAGTTAATTTTTCAAACAAAAACTATTATTTTTGAACAAAAAAGTTAATTTTTGGTTAAAATGAGTAATCGTCAATAAAAAACTTTTTCACATAAGTAGTTCAAATTTTAACCAAGTAGTTGAATTTTAGACAACAGAATATGAATTCTCAATGGAAAAGATGAAGTGTTTACCAAGAAGATTAATTTTCAGCCAAAAAGACAAGCAGTCAATTTTTAACAAATTAGTTTAACTTTTAGCCTAGAAGTTGAATTTTAAATTTAAAAAATGAGTTTTTAAGGAAAAATATAACAGTTTATATTAGAACTAAAAAATATTTTTATTTTAATCAACAAGGGTTGAATTCTTTAAAAAGGATGAATTTTCAACAAAACAGTTGAATTTTAATTAAAAGGATTAACTTTCTACCGGAAGAGGTGAACTCTAACCAAAAAGATGAATTTTCAACATAATTGTTCGATTCTAAAGCAAAAATGATTTTCCACTTCAGAAGTATATCTATTTATTTGAAGGTTATATAAATATGATTTATAAATATGACGCTTTGATATTTTTTTAATATTTGATAAATTTACTTTCGGAAACCTTTCCAAGTTTAAAAATTATTTTAATCTACTTAAAATTTTCTGAGCTAAATCTTAAGACAATTATTTTTCGAAATTTTAGAAAATCATTTGCAAAGTTTTAAAATATTTGCTTAAAAATCATTTTTCACAATAAGATCAATTGAAAATTTTCTTGGAATCGTGAGAAAAAATGGTTATCTTAAAACCTTTCAAAATCTTTGAAAAGCTTCAAAATTTTATTTCAAAAACGTAAAAATGTACATTTTGTTTAAAATGATTTAAATTCGTTTCTTATTTTTAATTATTTTTGAATCTTTTCAAAACTTTGAAATATCTGATGAAATAATTCAAAGTTTTCCTAACATTTTTTAAATTCCTGCACAAATTAAAAAATTGTTTTAATATCGAAGCTTAAATATTGATTAACTTATTATGAGTTTTTGTCCATAATTTGATTTTTCTTATCCCTTTAAAAATGTTAAAAAGTTTACAATAAAAATTTTCTCTTTTGTCTATGATGTTTAGAAAAATTCCAAAATGAATTTTATCATCAAATAAAATTAGTTATTTTGAAATTTTAATTTGCGACACTATTACTGCCGAAAATTTGTAATTGTTATTAATAGATAAATAAATATATAACCTTATTTAATATGTTTAAGTGGTTACAAATAGAATCCGTCTGTCATTTTTTAAACATCTGGTGAAATAATTAAGAACAGAATTGTTGCTTTTATGAATAAAGAGTCGTTCACAATTTGAATTTTATTTTCTAGGAATACATTTTTTGAAATAAATTCCTCATTTGGAATTGCGGTTCACGAAATTCCAAAAAATTCAAAAAGAACAATCTAACACAGCCCCTTAACGTAATGTTCACGCAGTTATGCATGGTATGCAGCCAAGAAGGTATTCAACAACAATGAGTGTGAGATTTTCGAGAATTTCGTTCCATCAATTTTATTCAAAAGAATTTGAAAAGGTATATAAATAGGAAAAAATAAAACAGAAATTTTTGAAAATCGTTTTTTGTTTTCCTTGACTTTTAAATTTTACAGGTACTCGAGTAAATCTTTCAATTTGTTTATGCACCTGCGCAATCTCGTCTTCTCATTGTGAGTCAACTAGATGCCAATTCATGCACTAAATTTTCCTCTAGGTAAATTTTAAAATACTCTAGATGTAAAATCACATTTTGAATAAAATATATTATTTTAATGGAACTGCACATTATTTCTGTAATATTTAAACTAAAACGAACCTCTCTATTCAAACAAGTCTCAAAATCACGAAGATGGCAAACGCGGAACCCTCTAATTAGAAGAAGCCATCAGCATTTTATTAGATGTGAAATCAGGTTTTTTCTCAGGTCCTTTTTTATAATTTTAGGATTACATAACAAATTTATCTTTATAAGGCGGTGTACAAGTTATTTTTCGAATCAAAAAGTTTCTATAAGTAAATGTATTTCCAAGCGTCCTTAAAAAAGGGTGCACTATTACCAAATCGAAATTCAAATTAATTTTTTAGACCAAATAAACTGACTAACACAAATAAAAACTAATAAAAATATAAGAAAGAGGATCTTTTGAAATGAATTAATGTCATTCAAAATTTTAATTTATAGGAAAACGAAAATAAGTTGAATTATGAGTTAAGGCAAAGGATCAAAGAGTGGAAATAACAATACAAGAAAGATTTGATGATATTTTTGATAACTTTTTCGTATTCTGTTCGTGTAATCATCTTAAAACAAAACAATTAAGATACGTAAATAGGTTATTTGATAATGATTGTCCATAAACTACGCAGACTGTCCAGGGGGAGGACACTGTAAGACTACAATGTGCCACAATGGCGAAGGGGGCGAAGGGGGGGGGCGCCTAGGATACGAGGTTTTACATTGATATACTTTTATTCTATATACACTTGTCAACTCGATTGTCAAAAAGCTGAAGAAGTTTATTTGCCTGTAATAGATGATTTACATGCATGGCTAGTCACCTTTTATTCAATCTGATGACTTTCCGAGTAAAAATGCTTCGACTTGAGTTCGACTTGGGTATGTCTTGAGTTCGTCTCCAAGGCATCAATGTCTGGCTGCGTCTCAAAACTAAGTCGAGACATAGGCCTTCGTCTTATCTTTATGGCCACGGCAGGTAAAATGGCGTTTACTTGTCTCAAGTCGAGCCTTGTTTTAACTAAGATAACGTTTATTTAACTCAAGAAGCGCCTTGTCTTGACTGAGAATATTGAACCTTTTTTGGTTCATAAATGAGATTAAAATTGATGAATGAAAAATTTGTAATTAATAAATTAGTTATTTTTAATTTAAAAAATCAGAATCGGTGTGTCTGAACGAGTATAGCCCTTGAAAAAAATTTTCAAAAAAATATAAATTTAACTTTCTAGAAGGATCTCCTAAGCCGTTAGAAATATATAAAAACAAACAACATTTTCGGTATCATCGTCAAAGAAGTATGATACCAATAACAGTCCGTAATACTCGATTGTTTAATCATTAACAAAGATTAGCTTTCATGACTGTTAGAATTACACTTTTTGCTAGGGCAGGTATACGCTCTAAGTCATAAACCGCACGTGTTGGAGTCATACAAATTCGACTCAAGATATCAATTTAAGTCTTCAAGACATAAAAACTCAATTCAAGTCGAACTCAAGTCGGAGAATAGCTACAATAGACTGCGTGGGGGAGGGGGGAGGAAGCTCAAAAGTGACCAAAATCTGGCTATGTGGTTTATAGACGGCCCCTAAGGTCGAGGAGATGGTCAAGAGGCGCGTGGCAGAAACCTATAAGAAATTATGAATCTGGAGCTATAATAAACGTGATAAAACTTTTTGATGCTTCTTTACTTTAATAAAACTGGACGCTTTGCGAGGAGATCTTATTATTCAAAGACCAACATTTTTAACGTTTAACATTTTTAATGTTCAATCGAAAGATTACTTTTCTACCATATAAGATGAATTTTAAATCAAAAATGAGAAATTTACAACAAAATAGTTACATTTTCGACCAAAAAATACATTTTATGAAAATTTTGGAATCATATCTACGCGAATTTTCAAAATACTAACATAAAATAATGTAATTCAATTCGGTCAAAAAGAATAAAAATCTGATATTTAAAACTGTTTTATTTCAGACTAAAAAAAAATGTTGAATCCAAAGTAATATAATTTTTATAATTTATAATCTTAAAATATATATATTTTCATATTTTTAAATATTTTGTTGCTTTTGAATACTATGAATAACCCGTATTTTTCACTCCTGTTGAAATAAATTTTTATTAAATTGTTAGTCAAAATGTACAATTTTCCACACAAAAATTACACACAAATGATTATTTACTTCCTTGAACTTCAATATCATGATTTCCATTCCACATTAGCCTTAGATCAATTTCTTTATCCGAATCTTTGCCGAAACGTATAATCTGTAAGTTGCGAGTCAAGAATTTCAAATATTGTTTCAAGTATTTGAAAAAAGAGGTTTGTTTTTGAAAAACGTCATTTTCATTTTTTTTTTTTTTAATTCAAATCATGCCATATTCAGCAATTGCATTTAGAATAAGATGATTGATTAATATAATTTACAATTAAGGGCAGCCAATATTTTGATACGATCTTGTAATTTAACGTAAATTTTTTATCGTCTAATGGCAGAAAATATAAAAAGCCAACGACATCGTACGCATTTAAAATAAAAGAAGAAAGGCTTATGAGATAACTGACCGCACGAGTAAACAATTCGTTTGCAGTATTCTCAATATTGACCTATGGACTTAATGATACAAAAATCCGTGATCTTAAGTGAAAAATGTGTAGATATATAATCGGACTTCACTTAAGGTAAGATCGGTTGATTCTTATTAAAACTATATTTAACAAAATTGTAATTCTTTCGAAATTATTCAAACAAATATTATTTTTTATAAGGATACAAATATTTCTTTATTTAAAAAATAATACTGTTACAGAATAAACATAAATTTTTAGATAGTAAGGATTTAATTTCATTTTTGAGAACTACACAAACAAAGATAACAAATTATGGAGGAAAACGTCAGGACTGCTAGAAGAAAATGCCTACGCGTAAGGTGCGCGTTCACGTTTCTGAATTTGTATTTCCTAAATATAAACAAGTTAAAAATGCATTATTAAATAAATTTTTGTTGTATAATTTCTAAATAAAAGAGTTAAAAATCAGATAAATGGAAATTTAAAGAGTTTGAAACTAAAAGATTTAGAATAGAAGCTCTGGAAATTGGACAATTTAAGAACAAAATTATTTCGACCTCAAATCATTCAAAATTATAAAGTATAATTTTGAATAGAAGAATTTCGAAATTGAATGATTACAGATTAAAATTTCGAAGATACGAAAATTTCATAACGTTAAAATATGAAATATTTTTTAAATAGAATTTGGAAAATTGTACAATTCAAAATTAAAATTTTTTTGAAATGGTATTATTTCTAATTGATTGCGTTCAAAATTGAATAATTAAACATTTTAAGCTTTTAAATTTAAATAATTTGCAATTCGAAGCGATTATGATTTCACAATTTGAAATTAAAAACTAAATTGAATGTTAAAAAAAATTGTCAATATTATATGGTAAATATTAAAAATGAAAAAATTTCCACTCCGGAATTTTGTGAGCCACTAAAAATTGCAATAATCAAACTTTTTTGTACCCAAACACTTAATAGTATATTGATTGACAAGCAGTATTAGACGTGTCTTTACGAATTTTCAATTCGTTCTTGCGAGCGTTGAGCTCCACGTGAGGACCTGTCTAGCCCTGCGAGTGATGTACGATATTTCATTCGGAATCAGTATCTATTGAAATATTATATTCCTATTAACATTTAAGTGTGGCGGCATTCAAAATTAATAATAATTTATCAGGCTTTGTCATGCACACTTTTCAAAGGGACGTTACAGACTCACAACACGGTGATTGCAAATACCATTTTTTATTATTTGTAGTGAATTTCAATCATTAAAAATTTTTCATTTTAAAGTGTTAATTACACCTATTAAAATTAAATAATTTCAATTTTAATTTTAAAATTAAAACTTATAAAAGCGAAAAATAAAACTTCAGACCTCTAAAAATATAACCATTCAAAATTGAACTAATTATTCAATTACTGAAGTATTACTTTCAGATATTTTTATTTTGATTTTAAATCGGACAATGTTAAGATATCACATTTAAAATAAGAAATAAGAACAGAATACAAGACAAGCTTGCTATATATGATTCCACTGTTTGAAATTGCACCATTTTAAGCTATTTCATTCGATTTTTTTAAGTTGAGTTTAAAATTATGAATATTTTTGAACATTTTCAAATAAAAAATAATCCAATTTTTAATCCTGATTCTATAATTATCTCATTTTAAGGCTTGAATTTGATAACTGGCGGTCTTAATTTTTTATTGTTTACAATTTATTTAAGAGGCATTTTCAAAGGGACGATTTCAAAGAATTTAAAGAATCAGACAATTTTATACGTTTAAATTGAAACAAAACAATTAAGAGTATTTAAATATAAAAATGATTAAATTTTGTAACAGACTGAAATTGAAACGAAAAAATTTATGGCAGATTAATCGAAAATTTTTATATTAAAAACTGACTATCAAGGCTCTTAATATGAAGTTTGAAATTAGAAACCTCCAAAAATTAAAAAATTTTAAACGAAAGAAATTATGA
Source organism: Belonocnema kinseyi (assembly GCF_010883055.1). NCBI lineage: Eukaryota > Metazoa > Arthropoda > Insecta > Hymenoptera > Cynipidae > Belonocnema > Belonocnema kinseyi. The sequence continues at coordinate 92,661,577 of NC_046659.1, read as the reverse complement.
ACAAGGTTTAAAGCGTGTCGTATCAGTGACATTTCAAGTGACTGTATGGTTTTTGTTAGTATTCAAAAAATCATTTACGGAAGTTTCATGAAGTTCAACTAAATTTTTGGAAAGATGTTAACAGCTGAATTTCACTATTTAAAAATATTTTTAAATATAGCTCAAACCATCAAGTAAGAAACTTTAGAAAACAGAAAATCTGACATTAGATTTTCTTATAAATTAAATTTGAAACAAAATGCGCTTCATCAACTCTTTTCTTTATATCCCTGAGAGTTTGTTGAAGTTTTTCCTCGATATTCTTGAACGAAATTTGGAAGGAAAATGTATATGGCGACTAAAATTTGTCGGCAGAAAATAATAGATGCGTCTACTTGCCGTAAAAAATAAAATGTATTTACTGTTCTAATTTCGAAATCGCGCGTGGGCGACGAATATTTGTATGCCAAGCATAAATTCGATTCAAATTTTATAAAATTCTATATTCGATATGACGTCAAAATAAAAATATGATATAAATCTTTGAATTGACATTTTGGTTTTCCCGATAGCAAACTTGTAAACTATTTCAATTTAGTATCAAATGCTTCGACTTGAGCTCGACTTGGTTATGTCTTGAGTTTGTCTCTAAGACATCGATGTCTAGCTGCGTCTCAAAACTGAATCGAGACATAGGCCTTCGCCTTACTTTTCTGGCCACGACAGGTAAAACGGCGTTTACTTGTCTCAAGTAGAGCCTTGTCTTGGCTAAGACGACGTTTACTTGTCTCAAGACAAGCCTTGTCTTGGCTGATATGGTCAAACATTTTTCGGCTCATAAATGAGATTAAAATTGATTCTATTAGAAATAACCTTTTTGCTAGGGCAGGTATACGCTCGAAGTTATGAACTGCACGTGTTGGAGTCATGAAAATACGACTCAAGAGATAAATGTATGTCTTCCAAACATAAAAACTTGTCTCCAAGACATAAATTGAAGTCTGGATCCGTCTCAAAACTGAGACATGCTCAAGTCGACCTTTTCGACTTCAGCATGTCTTGATTGGGGGCAATTCAAGTCGAACTCAAGTCGAAGCATTTTTATTCGGGTCAAAATGACCCTTTTTGTTAGGACAGGTATACACTCTAAGTTACAAGCCGCTCGAGTTGTAGTCATAAAAATTCGACTCAAAAGATAAATTTACGTCTTCAAGACATAGAAACTTGTCTCCAAGGCATAAATTGAAGTCTGGTTCCGTTTCAAAAAAGAGACATGCTTAAGTTGAACTTTTCGACTTTAGCATTTCTTAATTAGGGGCAATTCAAGTCGAACTCAAGTCGATGCATTTTTTCTCGGGCTAGTACTTTAGAGGGACTTTACCCGAAATCGCTCCGGGTAAATTTACCTCGGATTCGTTCTTAATACTGGTTCCTTATAAAATTGTAAAACTCAAAATAGGAGGACTAAATATAACGTTAAAAATATTAAAATGGTAACCGCAAGTCCCAAGTCGTAAGGCTCAACCATACCATAAGTACCAGATGTAAGGCCCCAAAATCTTAGGCGAAAGAGGCTTGAAAATTCGAAGAAAATATATTTTCAATATTTGACACAATTTTTACATAAGATCAAAATTTAAAATCTCGTTTTCAAATTATTCATTCCGCGTTTTCTGCTTGCAGCGAGTAACAATTGCAGACAATTGCGTTTCAAATTAGGAAAGTTCTGAATTCACCCAATATGGATCCAATTTGATGATTTTATTCATCCACCATTGCGGCAGTCTGCCTCACGCTGGGATAATTATTGGATATTGACGACATAATCAGACAAAATTACGTGATTAAACTTTTTTTCTGTAATTTGAGTTCGACTTTCCACCCCTCTTCAATTTATTATATTACTGATCAGATCCTCTGAGAAATTGATTTATTGAGGTCAGGTAGACGTAATTAGTGTATACAATTATATTAAAGTGTATGGATCTTCCTATCAGTTTTTCGGTTTGCGTGTTTTTATGTTAATAATAATCCCAGATAACTTTGTAAAGCTTTCAACCTGGGGTGACTGTCAGAGCGAGCGCGAAACCTTTCTTTTGTCAATATAATCGTCTTAAAGTAAAAGATTCAACCTTTAATTTGAGCACTATGATAAGTCTTTAGAACGCCAGATTCCACCCTCAAGTTGTTTAAAAAATTGCCAAAAACTCATTTGTTCTCAATTTTCTCAAAAACTTAATATCACAGAAGGATTTCGCAAGCAGATTCTTCGACCGAAAATCTACAGGAACCATCTTCTTTTGGTCCCGGTACAGTTAATACATTTTTGTTATGCTGCGTATAATAAGAAAAGAACGAGTTATACAAAAATCCTTTTGTGAAGATGTGTATTTCAATTACAGTGAAACCCTTTAATAGCCCTCCCTTCTATAACCCTTCCGAGAATTGACGCAGCGCGGCATTTAGGGGTAACAAAAGCTGCGTGGAGTGGGCGAGGTCTGCGATTGTCACTCAGGCGAGCCCTCAAGCGTGAACAAACAAAAGCGAAACGGGATATAATGAGTTAGTTCCCACCCGTCGTCAGCCCCAATATCGGCGCTATAAAAAGAGTTCCACTGTATTTAGAATTTTCTACCTCGACTCTTTCAAACTCCCTTAATTTTTCGTGATGGCTAGACACCTTCACATTTGTTGAAATGTGTATAAATTTCAAATTATTTTAGGAGCTTATCAAAAATTCGAACATAATTAAATTTACTTGAATTTTTGCAAATATTTTGTAATCCAACAAATTTGACCAATTTTCCCTAAAAATCTTTTAGACACTTTTTCAAAATTTCGGGAAACGATTCGACATGTTTTTCGATTTTTTCTTCAAATTCAATTTCTAAAACAAAAAAATCATATGAAATTTTCCCCTGAATCTTTTAAAAAAATGTATTCTCTTAAATCTTTCAAAATTTATAAAACGCTTCTTAATTTTGTTTTAAAATCTTCAAAAATCCACATATTCTTTCAAATTTTTTACTGATTTATCGAATTTTAAACTAATTTTGAGAAAACTTGAATTTTCCATAAAATATTTTAATCTTCAAACAAAAAAATTGTCAACCAGTTGCACTTTCAGACAAAAAATATAACATTTTCATCAAAATAAACCAATTTTCTACAAAATAGTTAAATTTTTTAAGACAAAAATATTTACTTTCTACAAAAAAGACGAACTTTTTAACGAAATATATGAATTGTCCACTAAAAAATATTCTTTTTCAATCAAGAATGAAACGCTTAAATTGTCAGGTAAAAATTTAAATTTTCGACAAAAAAATATTTTTTAACAAAATAGTTTATTTTTCAATGAAATTTTTTTAATACAGTGGAATTCAATCAGAAAATGCGAATTTTTAGCAAACCATTGGAATCCTCAACCAAACAAATTAATTTTCAACAAATCAATTTCATTTTTAACCTGAAAGATGACATATCTAAGCCAAGAGAAGAATTTTCAAACATATTTTAAACTGAATCAAATTATTCCTAAAATTTTGAAAAATCTTACATTTTCCCAGGAATCTGAAGCCATTTTATCTTTTTTTGAAACCTTTAAAATGTAAAATTATTTTTTAATCACTTTAAAGCTCCTATATATATATTTTTAAATCATTAAAATTTTACATAAATTCTTAAACTTTCTAAATGTCTTTTCAGGTGATTGGTATCTTTTCTAAAATTAAAATAAAAAATGTCTTTACAATTAGAAAAATTGCTTTAACATCATCCGGATTCTTTTCTGACAATTTTGGAAACATTTTGAAATCTTCTCTTAAAGTTAATTTTTTCAATAAAAAATGGTTTCAAATATTCCTAGAAATCTTAGGAAATTTTTTTAATATCTTAAAATCATTCAAAATTCACGTTTTTCTAAACTATGAATGTGATTACCGGCTCGAATTTCTATTATCAGGTAATTCACGGTTTTCCTGATTTTATTTTAATTCTCAATTTTCCCGCTTAGTAGACACCCTCAGTTGTTTAGAGAAGAGTATGAAAATATAAACAAGGACTAAACATGAATGAAATTGAATCAAATGAATTGTTAAATCTTACCTTTTGATAAACGAAGGGTCTTGTCAAAGCAAGCCATCTTTCTGCTGCCATGACAATGGCAACACATCCACTGAATAGTCCAAAAAGCCGCCAGATCACCCTTAGCGAACAAATAGCTCGGGATGACTTCGATCCTGCAACATAGATTGTGACGTACATTTGTACCAGCATCCCCAGTAAAGCCACCAAGTCGTTGATTGCCAGACATCGTAGCATTAAAAGGTGTTTTGGATTTCTTCTCTGTAATCAACATTAATTCTTATAACACATGAAATAAATAAATAAATATCGTAAATTTCCAAAATTTTGGGTAATTTATAAATTTCAAAAATTTTGTAATTTTTTATAATTTCTGATTCTCTGAGATTTTCAGAATTTTTTGTGATTTCTAAAGTTTTAAAAATTTCAACATTTCTAAATTTCTAAAAGTTTCAGCCTTTTTTTAATTGCTAGAATTTTCCAATTTTTTGTTAATTTCTGCAATTCTAATTTCTTTTTATTTTTTGGCAATTTCTGAAATTCATATAAAATAGAACAAAGTGTCTGCATGTACCGAAAAAATCCTGTTATTCATACGGAAATTTCGGCGTAAAAAGCCCCATCTCATACTGGAATTAGCACCGAAAAAAAACTGAAATCATGTATATTTTATAATAAATATCGTATGCGTCAAAGGGATCGTCTCCGGCACGCGCTTACGCACTCGCCTTCGTGTCTTGCTTGCTCGCCTACGACTCGTAATTAAAAAAATTAAAAACATCGAAGAAGTCCTACTTCCCTCTCTTGGTGCATAATGACCTTTTTTATGTTATTAACCGCATATAAGGTATTAAGAGCACGAAAAAGCAGTTATCGACCAAAAATATTTATTGAATGAAATAATAACGAATTTATCAATAAATAAAAGAATGAATGATAGTTTATTTTATCTAATAATAGATACTATATAATCTTCAAATCATTCATTTGTTTACATAAATAATATATTATCAAATATATAGTTATTTTCTTAAGTAGCTTTTCGTTTAAAATCTTATTTGGTGCATGTTTTGAGCCATTAATAAAAATTATTTTCAATAATTTAGTAATGTCAAGTTGCCAAAAGAATTCTTTTCGTATAAAAAGACAATAGTTTCTCCCCGGGAAAAATCTTAATACTCGGCAAATCTCGCCTGCATGCTCTGTCACGAAAAATAGAGTTCTAAAACGATCGAAAAATAGTTTGAAAACGTTTGAAAATTGCGAATTCGGAAATAAGTAGGCTTCCGCGAACATTAAAGAGACTTTCGCGATATCCTAAAACTCCCTCCGTGCTCTGTCAAACCGAGTTTGCCGGATGATTTTAGAGTACTGAACGAGCACGTAGTGAGATTTCAAACAAAAATTTAATGTTCCATAAGTGCTCGCTAAAGCGTCTTTAATGCTCGCGAAAGCCTACTTATTTCCGAATTCGCAATTTTCGAGCGTTTTCGAGGAAAAACGAGGACTGAAAAGCTCTCTCCAACCTCGCGCAGAACTCTATTTTTCGTGACAGAGCATGCAGGGAAAGCTTGCCGAATATTAGGATTTGGCCCCGGGCTCAATTATACGGCTTTTTCAGTTGAACCATTAACGTTTTTTAACTATTTACATATATGTAATTTTAAATTTAATTTTAAACGATTTTCTTAAGGACCTTAAAAGGATTCCTTTAACTTGATGCCAGATTTTATATTATTTTTAAATCTGATCATTCATTGTAATATGGAAAAATTCCGTGCGATTCCAATAGAAAGGAAAATTTTTAAATTGGCTGCAAGCCACATATACTTTATCACAATGATATATAAAACTATCCAATATATACCAAGTATATTTATCTGTAAGAATAATTCGAAAGATTTTATACAAATTTAAAAATATTACAAAATTAAAAATACATTGCAAAATTTAATTATCAATGCATCTTTTTCTATAATGTAAAATAATGTATTCGGATCATCAAATCAGGAAAAATGCAACTTTGTGAAACCTCATGTTTGATTAGAAAAAAACCTCCAGTCTGATGAGAATGTTACAACTTTTTTAAAAATAAATCTTGAAAGTCAGTGAAAGCGAAATCCATTTTTTTTATACACATGAGTAAATTAAAAGTCTTAATGAAGCTATCTGACAAAATTATTTTAGAACTTTGAAGCTCTTTTCATACTTGACATGTTCCAGTTTTTAAAATGAAAGACATTTTTAAAGAAATTAAAAACAAACTGTTTTTAGACATTTTATAACTCTTAAATAAACAATATTTTGGTGATTTTTTATTATAACTCATATACGGTTTGCCACAAAAATACAAAAAATTTTTACATTTATTATATAATTCTTTAGACCGTCCGTTTTTTGCAATTCTCAGGGATCTGTCAAGACTTTGTTTTTTATTATGAGAAAATCGCACATTCTTCTTATCAGAATAAACACGCAATTTTGTTTGGTCTCAGAGGACGTCTAAAAGTTTTTTTTAACGAGAATACTTTCTTTACGCTCACCGAATTTCGGTGAATATATGGACACGGCATTGTTTTAATCTAGAAATATATGATTCGTATTTTTTTATCAAAAGAAATAATATTTTGAGCCGCAGAAGAGGGCAGATTTAATAAATAAAAAGATTCGAATCAGTTAATTTTCCGAATGAAAAATAGACTATCGACCTATTTGAATTATCATTGAACATTGTTCATAGCTGGTTATATGTAATTCATTCATAATTCAATTGACATGATATCTTTCATTGACAACAAATTAGATTATTCAATTCTATTTTTCGATCTCTCTGTCTTTCTTAGATTTAAAATTATTTGCAAAACATCTTTTAAAAAATGTATCATTCCATTTTTGCAATGTTAAAATTGTCCTATTTTGAAGAAAAATCTATTTTTATCAATTTAATAATGTAAGGAGATAAAAAAAAGTGAAAATGAATATGAACTGATAAAATAAATTAATCTTAAGGTCATGGTCGTGCCAAAAACCAAGTTTCTAGAAACAAAAGTTTTTTATAATTTTAAGAATTGAAATATTGTCAGTACTCTCTTATAAAAAGGCAAGTTCTTTATTATGAAAAATGTTTGAAACTCACGAATAATAATTATTTTAACGATAGTTTTTGGTATTCAATTTTTTATTTTCGCGTTTTACAAATAAAAAAAATGATTGACTTTTAATAAATTAGGGCGTATTTTGTCGAGGAAAACATTCCATACAACTCCACTTTTTTCAATTTTTAAAATAAGTAAATAATCCTAAAATATAGTTACATATTTTTAAAAAATTCATTAAAAAAAATTGTTTTAACGATTTCTGCAATAGAAAAATTAAAAAATGGAAATAGTGGATTTTTAGAGAATTTTTTTCGCGAATAAATAAGCCAACTATAAAGCTGCATGTTATAGTATTTTTCTTTTTTTATTAATTTTAACTTTTAAAGAGGTGATGTTTAGAACCAAGATGATGAATTTTCAACCAAGGAGTTTAATTTTCTACCAAAAAATACCATTTTTCAACGAAATACATGTATTTTCAAACTATTCAGTTGAATTTTCATATAAATAAGATCAATTTTCAATCAAAAAAGGTCATGTCAAATTTAAAGTTAATTAATAAATATTTGTCAATAAAAAAACAAATTTTTAACAAAATTGTAAAATTTTTAAACAAAGAGATGACTTTTTAACTAAATGATGTATCTTTAAGCCGAAAAGTTAATGTTCTATTCTAAAATTATTTTTTAACAAAGTATTTTAACCTTCAACAAAAATTATGAATTTTCAAAAGATAATGCGATAGTAGATATTTCGACCAAGAAATATTTTAATTCTAATTAAAAAACAGCTACAGTCAACCAAAAAGACGAATCTTCAATAAAACATTAATATTTTACCAAAATAGTTGATTTTTCAACCCAAAAGGACGAATTTTCAACCGAAAAGAATGACTTTTCAATAAAATTATTGAATTTTCAAGCAAATAATACAATTTAGAACCAAAAATAATAAAATATAATCATCATGCGGAAGTAAAAAAAAAAGAAATAGAGATATAAATATGATGAGGGAAATAAATGACTAAGAAGAAAATTATATCAGGTAGGGCTCAAAACTGCATTTTAAAAATTCCCTAATTTTTCCCTAACCAATTTGTTATTTTGCCTGACCAATAATTTTCAAAGACTAGAATGTTAATCTTGTAGCGTTTTTAACATAGAATATTTTAAAGGCAAAATAAGCCAATTACAAAGTAAAATTCAAAACTTTTAAATTTATTCTTCTTCACATTTATTTAAAGTTATAGAAGCTCCCTGACTTTTACAAGATTTTTTTTTTAATCTTTGACTTTTCCCAGACGTTACCCAAAAAATAAAATTCCCTCACTTTTCCCTCATTCTCAGGCTTTCCCTAACCTACGACCACCCTGCCATGTGTCCCTAAATCTATTTTCCTAAATTAAGATTTTCTTTACGATATACTTTTCTTAAACAAGATCTATAAAAATGTGAAATCTTTCAGTCAATCAGTCATACTGACCTTATCTTTATGAAAAAGTATGAAGAGTGCCGAAAGATTCCCCACGACTCCTGTGAGATAAACCAAGGTAAGAACAATTTGTGAGCCAAAGCTCACATGTGGTACCCCTTTGGCTTCCACAATGCTGGTCATGTTCCCCACATGGTACGGCGTAGTGAACTCCATGTCGACTTTTGCCTCGATCGTTGAACTTTTCGTCAAGATTTAGCTAATTCGGCCAATAAAATTCAATCTATAACTATGTGCAAAGAACTTTTGGCTCGAACGCAACTACCACCCATTCATCACTTCTCAACTTCCTCCGCACCGTAGCGCGTATCATTATCGCAAAAGTGCATCGATGACATGTGGATAATTCTGCTAACATTTTGTTATTCTTGATCTCAATATCTCAGATTTTAGCCATAAAATAAGGTGCTCCTTTAATTTTAGTATCTAATTATTACTGATTAGGTCCTAAAAAGGCTTTACTACCCAATTGCGAACCAAGTAGTGTGATGAATCAAAAGTTTTAAAGAATAATTGTATCTTGGAAAGTATCTAACTATCACAATCCACACACAGCACGCGATGTTATTTTGAAACGAGAAATCAGTGATAACGTTATAGACACTGTCTTCCGATGAATGTGAAAGTTCTCAGGCATTCAAAAGATTTTTTCGCAACCGGTTTTTTGGGTGATTTTTTTTATTATTTCCTAATTATAGAGTCCACAACCATTAAATTCGTAAAAAAAAGTCTGACAACGCCGAGAGGATCAGTTAAGGCCCTTTTCAGACCCTATTATACCTGCTCCAATGCCCATTTTTTTTATAAATCGACAGGGAAAGGAAGAACCAAATTCACTAGGCACTATTCACTCTCAGAGTCATATAGGATTTTTTGATTGTTGAGAAATCGGATTTTCTATTTGCAGTTAACAGATTTAAAAAAAAAAACTTCTGGTTTAACTTTGAAATTGAATGCAGCTACTTAGTGAAACATGAAGAATGACTGCGGTTCGACAATTAGAAAAAATCAAGAAGTATATTTTCCATAGCACAGTTGCCGCCTCACTGATCTGAAACACGCGGTCCTCAGAGTTTTGTTTACTGAGGCAATATATCATTGAGAAGCACGGCGCAGAATCTTGCGCGCATCTTTGAGACCTTTTTAAATTGTATTTAATCGGGTTTATTATAAATATGAATAAAAAATCTATCAGATATAAATACAGCTTTCATATAATTTAGTATTTAATTATTGATACGATTCTTTTATCAGTTATCAGAATAATTTATATTCAGTAGGTTTGCGTTCAACGCTCGTCCTTCGGAATAGTAAGTACGACCATTGCCCACCAGTTAAATTACCTCGACAGATACAGTATGCTTGACATTTTTCACTTTTGACACCACAATAATAAGGGCGTTTGTGGCCATTCCTAAATTACGAAACATATTTTAGACTCTTTTTTACCCCTTCCCTGCATCATGTAACAAGTCGAAAACAAATTTAATTAGAAGTTATTAAAATGAAAAGAAAGAAAAAGAAAACAAAATGGAAATAACAACAAAGGAAATATACACTCCTCGAAAATTGAAACGTATAAGAAGATGCATCATCTAAGAGCAAAATACCGATTGATGAAATTTCAAAAAATTTAGTATATTCTGTTTTTATCAGAAAAACTTTTTCTCGTGTTAGGAATACTACAGTAATGCATCTGACATATGCTTGCTCGTGCGTCTTCGAGACACGTCGAATCCTATTAACGAATCTTCTATGATATATTATGATTTAGCAATACCGATAAATAAATTTAACAAAACATATTGTTTATGTTATTGATATGAGGAAAACTTTTTTTTAATGTATATGATATATTTGTTCGCGACTTTTAGAAGCATCGATTACTCAAATTAAGAACCTGGCATGGCCTACCATAACCTACCAATATCGTTTTTAAATTTGTTAACAATGGCATGGCCTTGTTTATACAGGGGATTTTTTTTATTGGAAATATAACAATGCTGTACTTGATGTAAACATTCGCATCTTCGAGACACGTGGAGTGATCTATAGACAATCTTTTGATAACCTTCCTTGATCAACCAATAGCGACAAAGTGAAAAATTGGCAAATTTCAATAGTTTTTGCGTTAAACTTTTTTTTTTGCTTAGATTAGAATCCCAAAAAACGTTAATCACAGAAACTGTTGAAATTATCCCATTTTTCCCTCTGAATGCACAATCTTCCCAAATCTTTGATTAAATCACTTAAGTTTATATTCTTAATAATAATTTAGAATTTTGAAACCCTTTACCAAAGGCAGAACGGAATTTGATATTAATTATTAAGAAATTATTGAAACTATTTACATTTTTACCTTTAATATTTCTGAGAACTGATTGCATCTTTAAGAAAAAATTGAATAACATTTTTTTATTTAATTAAAATCTCAATCAAACAAGTATCCTCGTATATCTTCCGAAATTATCAGAAATGTCTAACAACCACATGCCAATTTTTTTTCAAATCCCTTAAAACCATTACAATCCTCAGAAATCACGTCAAATTTTTTATTCTCTTAAAAATGACTTGAATTCTTTTATAATGAAGTAAACTAAAATATTTCAAATCCTTTGAAATTTCTTCATATCATTGAAATCAACTAAAAATTCCTTGTAATCTTTTAAAATCCCCTCAAATATTTAAAATCCCTGGCAATCTTCTGAAATCCCATATCAATTTTTTTTCCTTGAAATGCCTTGATAAAATTAAAAATACCCTAAAATATTGCAACTCCTTTGAAATTTTGTTAAATTACTAATATTAACTGAAAATTACTGCGAATTTGTTAAAATATCCTAAAATCTTATTTTGAAATCCTTTTAATTGTTTTAAAGTTCTTAAAATATATTAAATCTTGTAAACATGATTGGAGTCTTTTAAAATATCGTATAACCTTATAGGTTCTAGAAAACTGTTCCATCTCTTACAAAATTCTAAGAAATTCTTTACAACTGCAAGCAAATTTTTTCAAATCCCTTTATACCATTACAATGCTTAGAAATCCCTTGCAATTTTGTATTATCTTGAAAATACCTTGAAATCTTTTTAAACGACCTAAAATATTATACAGTTTCGTGATATTACATGGAAGCTGGTAATATTTCCTGAATTAATCCTTAAAAATAGTTCAGATACCTTGAGAGCTCCTAAAATCCCTTAAAATCACTGGAATCCTTAGAAATCTCTTGAAATCATTTAAAATACTCTAAAATATTTCAACTCCTTTAAAATCTCTTTAAACTTTTCAAAACTCTTAAAAGTTCCTTGGCATTTTTTTAAATACTCTCAAATCTTTAAAATACTTTAAAATCATTCAAATCTGTTAAACATTTTACGAACTTTTTCAAGTTCCCTGACTTTTTCCTAACCCACCCTGTCCAACAAAAGTTCCTGAACTTTACTTGGTATCCAGGTTCTCCCTAATATGTGGCCACCTTGTAATACAAATAATATAATCATATAATGATTATCCAATAAAAATTAAATATATTTAAAACTTAATTATTATATAGATAGTACCAATATTGATCAAAAAAATATTTAAAAGAAACTCAATCCCGCACTAAGAATATATGTTTTTTAATCGGTGAAATTCCATAAGCTTAATCGAATGATTTTCATTATAGAAGGAAATTAATTTAACGTATCATAATGGACTTAGATTGAAATAAATATACATTTCTATGCCTAATTTAATAAAAAACTGAGTGCACTTTTCAGACGATTGCACTCAGAAATATAATTATTTTGTAATTAATTAAACTGTCTGAGCAAACTAATTTTAAGTTAACATATAATCTTTAAAGTATTACGCAAATTTTCGTTGGTGTAGCCAAAATATTAGTTTCAATTAAATAAATGTTATCAAAACAGTAATGCGAATCTTTAATAATTTATTTGAGGTCACCAATGTTTTTTTGTAAGAGAATGAAAAACAAGATTTTTTAAATTACGAACAATATTTGCATGATTTAATTCGTAATATAAATTTTTGAAAAATTAAAAATTTTACAAAATAAAATTTATCAATTGGTTATTGACGTTCACGTAAAAAATATATAATAGCATTCAATTTTCTCTAAAAGTATTGTTATTTGATGCATTCTATTTTGAGGTTTAAGAAAGTATCCAACATATAATTTGTAAGTTCATACGTATTATCTCAAATACTGATGCTCGAAAGCTTGAATTATTTGTCAAACAAATATTTTGACTAGAAAAATGTGCGTCAAGTAAGGAAAAGGTTTAATACTATTTTACACTTGAAGCATATCTTTTTTACATGACAATACAATCAAAAGCAAAAAGGTTGTGTATAATTTTTATTAATATTTATTTTTGTAACAGGAAATATATTAGATATATATATCTTCATTATTTTTCGAAGTCGATAACCTTTGGTAGCATTTTTCTTATGATTATTTTTGCCTCTTTAGAAAATTCTCCTCTTTAACCCTTAATACAATATTTAAAAAATGATGTAAATTTTTAAAAAATACTGGAATGTCCAAGTTTTTACATATTCTTGGTATAATATAAATTTTGATAGTTAATGAATAAATTAAATATGTTCATAAACTTCATTAAATAAATTTTTATATGATAATAAATGATAAACAACATTTTAATTTTTTTTAAATATAATCACCGCACCATTTGCAAAGTAAAAAACCAAGAAGGTACACATGTGTCAGATTCTTTGGTAAATACACTCCGTTTAAAAATGTAAGCTCGTTCGTGCCAATGCAAATACTATAATTCGTCCGATGGCCTGTTGACTGCTTTATCGAAACCATGCCCTACATGTGTATAATAAGATATAAATCTCATTTTTTCAAATGATAAAGCAGTTTTCCAGATATATGCTAAGCTATAATTTTTAATATTTAGGATTACGAAAGGCCATTTGCTCTAACAAACTTCATCTAGTGCAAAATCATTCTTTTCTTCGCATAACAAATTGAAGCAATGGAGTATTTGTTTAAATAAATGATCTGACTCTCATGTTCTAGAAATTATTATCAAATTTAAAGAAATTCTATCATAATTTGGTTAGAAGACTGGGATAAAAGTAATTACCATCGTCCTTCCTCAATGGTTATACCCAAACTCTTTCCGACTATTTCTATGATTGTCGGCATAATGCAACAAAAAATATTGTTCGTAGCAGATTTCCAATGACACAAAAGGAAGGGAATACATTTCACCTTTCACCTTAAGGATATAACAAGAAAAATCGGATTGAAATATTTATTTATTTATAGCTTTTTTGATAACACGCTATCACTAATTAACAGATTTTAAACTTCATTTCATGCTCTACAAAAATTATCTTACACTATTGATCCATCTTTTGAATTGTAAACAACAATCTAAACAAATGTGGGGAATTATTTCTGAAGTGACCCAACTAAAAAACAAAAGTTCTCCTATCGGACAGGAACTTCGGCAAAATGTACTCCTACAGAATGGTAATTTATGGGAGGAAAAATTTTCCGTTGGGACAAATATTTAACGAAAGTGAAGGGGTTGATATATGTTTGGATTTTATGATTGTACCATCATATTCAGCGACTTGTAACTATTTTAATATCAACAAAATTGAATGTTGCCTTCTACGGCTTCGATAGGGGTTTTCTAAGCCGCATTCGGAAAAAAGTTTGGTCTTCAAAAAAATGTGGAATTAATTTTTGACCTTTATTTTTGAACGAAAAATATTTATTTAAAAAAATTCTTATGATAAATTGAAAGGGCGTGAAAAATTCCATACAAAGTGTAGAAGAAAATACTTTTTTTTTACTGATATTAAGAAAAGTACAAGTCGCTAATTTCGATGATACACCCAAATAACAAATATATTCCCCCTCCTTCTCGGTAAAAAATTCTCTCAATAGTAAAAACTTTTCTCAACAAATTGCCATCCAGTACTGAAGCGTGAGTCCGATCGGACAACTTTGGGTTTTTATGTGGAGCCACTTCAAAAATAATGTCCTAAATTGATTCAATTTTCACTTTTTTTTAGTCAACAATATACAAAAAAATCTCATATAAATGTGCAGGATTTCACTATTTCATTATAACGTCTACCCAAACATTTTAAGCAACACAAATTGCTTTATATATTTTAGAAGTCCTAATTAACCTGAACTATGTATAATACAATTGTAAAAATTATTTACCTTTATATATATATAATACTTTTGTTATATCCAAAACTTGAGATAGCATGCTTCACAAAAAAGTATAATAAAAAATGACTCGGAAGTTTCCAAATTTTTCTTTATAAAGTCGTTCAGGTACATTAAATTTTATTATATTTTGAGATCAATTTCGCCCAATGAGATCATATCCGAGATAATGAAACTCTTATGCCAATACTGCGACATTATTTTACATTCTATTCTTGTTGTGTCACATTGTATTGATTTAATTGTGATTGATTGTAATAACTTATACTGAATAAGTAATATTCGTACCAATTTATATTAGGTGGTCAAGGTACCTTGCCATTTAGGTTCTTACGTTACCTCTGCCTGCCATGTGCATATTCTTCTTGTTACAAACTCAATAAAGATTTATATTATTATTACTATATAAATTGCAAATTATATTGTACTTTATTAAATATGCGAGTAATTCTCTACGTAATCATCAATTTATATGTCAAGTACTATTTATAGGATGCATTTTTATTATCTTAGGATGGATCGGTACAAACAATTAAACATACAATGAACAATGCTAAAAACGGTCAGGAAATTGATTAAAATAATACACTGTCATAAAAGCGGCGCATACTGAATGATACCAAGCTTGCATAAGAATCGTATTCTTTGTCATTCTTATGCTAATATTAACACTCAAAAGCACACAATATGAATTTTGAGAGGTGAAAGAACATTGACAGAAGTAAAGTTGAAAAAACGAAAAAAAGCACACAATATGAATTTTGAAAGGTGAAGGAACGTTGACAAATGTGGAGTAAAAAAAAAAGAAAAAATTATTTATATTGTTCTTTGGAATACAAGAAATGGGAAAAGAAACTTTAAAAAGCGGTCTTTTTACAATTACCATAAAATATTAAGTTGACCCTATTAGAGTTTCAAAAATAGTACCAATTTTTTTAATTTGATGTAGTATTCCGAAAATATAATATTTCCAACTTCTGCAACTTGGATACACAGAATTGTTTAAGCCTTTTCGCTTGGTCACTAAAGTTAAGCAACGCTTGGATTGTGGTTATGCTCGGATGGGTGACCGCAATCGAATAAATACAAATACAGTACGCAAATATTAATAAAGGTACACGCAGAAAACGATATAACATAAATTGTAATATATACCGCAATTCCTCTGCTATATATCGTAATTTTCGCATTATAGTAGCGTAAAATCGTGATATCGTACATTGCTAAGCGATGTTTTTGCGATATCATTGTGCGATATGTTTTTCTCCGTGTAACTTCATAAAATTATAGACAATTACAAAATGACACTTACTATCATAAAAAAGTTTGCTTGAATCAAAACACTTTTTTCTTGGATATACATTGAAATTTAATTAAATCACGATAATTCTGGTTAATTCCAAAAAATAATTAATTAATTTTTTGTAGAATCTACCAAATATTCCATCTATCCAAAATTAGGTTAAAAAACTAAACATTTGGTTTAATCAACCACAGCAATGGTAACCAAAACAATGCTCTTATTTGGTTGATACAATCAAGTTTTTGTTAAGTCAAATAAACTTTCTTCTAACTGGATAAGAATTATATCGATTTTAATATCAAATAAGGCTTTAATTATTCATATATTTACAATTTTTTATTTGTCTAAGAAACTTCCTCTGATGAAATAATTTCACTAATTTTCACAGATTTAATCTTTTATCTAAAACATATTCTTCAATTAACGGTAGTATGATGATATACCAAAAGTAGTTGTGCTAAATGAAGCCATTAAAATATGCGACCCCTTTGTATTCTTTCCGGAGAATGCCATCAAAAATGCAAAATAGCAATTTCTTGTACAATTTGTGATAAAAGTGGGATTTTTTAAAATTATCTTAACATGAAATTGTGGTATTCTATAAGTGACAAGTTTGCGAGTATTTTCGAACGAATTTTTAATTGATTAAACAATTAATATTTTATTTTTTTATTTTCCTTAAAAATAATGAAAAATTTATATTTTCTGGAATTAATGACATACTAAATGGTTTTTAGGAGGAATAAGTATTGTTTGAGATGTTTTTCAATTGTTTAAACAATTTCCATTTGTTTATATTTTTTCCTATCAATGAACCAGCCACGAAAAATTAATGTTCTCTTGAACTAATTACACTCTTAATGGATGATAGGAGTAACTGTTTTTGTTTAAGACATTATTAAACGTTTAAACAAATAATAATCAGTCACTTATAAATTGTTATTACAAATGCAGAGAAAAATCTTGTTTTATCAATTACATATGTGTCTTATTATAAAGAAAATATATCTCAATGGTTTAAACAATCATTATTTGCTCAAACAATTTTTTCATAATAATATGAATGCACATGTTAAGTGAGTCACTAGTACCACAATAACAAAAGCAACTATTCATAATATTACTCAAACAAATTGTTTAAGCAAATAATAATTGTTTGAAATATTGAGATATAACTTCTGAAAGAAACATTATCTTAATAAGGACCGAGGTAATTTAAGAGAATTTAAAGAAATATTATTTTCTCCGCTTTTCCTATAAAAATTCAGAAGAGGATGATTAATAATAGTTAAATAAACTATTTAATAATATCTTAAACAAAAAATATTGCTCCTAACATCCATTAGGAAAGTAATTAGTTTAACAAAATTGGTAACTTTTCATGATTGGTATGGAAAAAATGTAAACAAATATAAATTGTTTCAACAATTCTAAAATAACAAAATGAAAAAATATTTCTCGCAACATTCAATTCAGTGTGTTTAATTTCCAAAATACTTATTTTTTATGATTTACAGGGAAAATTAAAATTCCTAACAATTATTAATTCTTGAAAATATAAAAAAATTTGTTTAGAAATATCATGTTGAAAATATTCAAAGAAGCCCGTCTCTACCATAAATTTTGAACGAAATCACTACTTTGCGATTTCGGGGCATTCTCCTAGCACAATACAAAGTAGTTGGGGCGTCCAATTTGAACGTTATAGGGCGGATACGATTCCTTGAATTTTTTAAGAAGTTACTGAAATTCAATTTATACAGAGTTAATAACAAGTAGATTCTTTGTAATTTTTTCAAAAACTTTTAATTCCCCAAAATTTGTAGAAACAAATATTCCTGAAAATAAGTATGTTGAGGCCTTTCTCTATCTCACTAATTTTTCATGCCAATAAATAATCATTTTAAGACATATTAAGCATAATAAAAATGTGTTCTTGATTATCTTGAAAAAATAATGAGTTAGAAAAAAGTGCCAAGACTTATTTTCATAACCTTTTAAGAGAAATAATTTTTGTATGACTTTTGTCATACTTTGTCAGTAAATGTTTGCAACTAAATATTGATAATACACTTAAATAACCACCGTAGTCGGAAAGCAGGTAATATAAGCAGGGTAACCGCAAAACTTCATTTTCAAAATTCCCTGACTTTTTCCTGATTTTCCCTGACTAATTTTTCTTTTTTTTTACCATTACTATTTAAAAACGAAAATTCTTATCTTGTTACTATTTAATATAGAATCTTTCATAAATACTATAAAATGTTTGTATACAAATTCATAAAATTTAAATTTATTATTCTCAGGGCTATCAAATCCTAATTTACTTGGAAAAGGAACCTATTTTTAAACTGAAATTCGATTCATAAGACTTTTAAAATAATTGAAGCTAAGTTCAATAGTCATCAATACGTAGAATTAAAAAAATGTATAGGAATTCAGTGCGAATTTTTAATAAATTGAAAAAAAATATTTGAAAATTTCTTCAAATCTTTTAAACACTGCGAAAACCCACACTTCTAAAATCCCCTAAAATTCTATGAATTCCGATGATATTTCCTGGAATCCTCAAAAATTCATTAAAATACCAAAAGAGAAGTGGTGCGCGGTCGTATATTCGAATTTTTAGAACAAATATCGATACGCTTGGAACATTGTATTTTTTAAACTAGAAAAGAATTTCACTTTACATCAAACCGGTTTTATTTCTTTAGATTATTAGAATTTAAAAAAAGCACAAATTACTCCTTTTCCGGTAAGATAATATAATAATTAAAGTTTTTAGCACAAACAATTATTTTTAAATAAATTTAATACATTTTGAATGAAATATTTTCATTTCTAACCAAAGAGATAAATTTTCAAACAAGAGATTACATTCCTACCACAAAAGTTCGATTTTTCACAAAAAATTGAGCAATAAAATTTTTAGTTAAAGAAATTAATTCTTAACTAGGCAATCCGCATCATGAATTTTTAATCAAAAATAGAATAGTTGAAGTGCAAGATAGAAAAATAAATTTTCAATAAGAAAAAGAAGTACAAGAAAATAATTAAGTTTTCAAACAAACAAAAAATTAATTTTCGACCAAATAGAAGAAAATTTTAACGGAATAGTTCAATTATCAACTAAACAGATGAATTATGAACCAAAAATATGAAAATTTTATCAAAAATGATAAATTTTCGACAAAAAATGCAAAAATGAGTGGATTTTAAAACTGAAGTTTTCGACCACCCTGCCTAATTCTGCCAGAAATAGCTAGAAAAAAAATCAAAATGCAATCCATGTTTATATCCTTCCTATGATGTGGTTGAAAAAGTGAAACATAACGTCAAGTTTAGTTAATAATGGACATTTTTATATGTATGAGAATCACCCGTCAAGCGTGAAATTGACCAAATCCTATACAATTTTATACAAAACTACATTATATTATTGTTAAATCCACCCGCTTATTGAAATGTCATAATTTAAAAAAGTAAATAAAATGATTTATAATAAAATTATTTCTAAAGGTATAAATGGCTCAATTGAATTATCTTTGAAAGTTATACACATCTTTCGTAAATATTTATTATATGTATATAAATATTTATATGCCTAAGAATATAAGTCTTTACCTACAAAATACGTATTATCTTAAATACTTAAAATTTTCATTAGTTTCAAATCCCTCAACTTATTTTTTCTGGAAACCATAAATTACGTAAAGTGGGGGTGGGTATCTTAAAGAGGACCTATAATGCGGTGACGTGATTCAAGTGCAGCCCCTAATGTGAAATATCTCGGCAAAAAAATCGGTTCTGGATAATCCAAAATGAAAATGAAAGGTAGAAAGGAGTACTAAATGATGACATGAACAGTTTTGAATCAAAACAAATCAAAGAAAAAACTGAGGGTACGAAGTGTTGAAGGTATTCTGTCAAGCAGGATGCGACGTGATTACCTGCAACGTTCTGTAGCCCAGTTTTTTCTGTGCAGTATTTGGGTACAAACAATTATTATTTTTTGCCGACTTGTGTCATGATTTATTATCCTTATAATTGCACATAAAACTCGAGAGAATTGGGGATTTCTTTATGTTTCAACAAATGAAAAAACTATTCCAATTGTATAGTTTCATTTCTTCTAGTATACTCTAGTTAGTAAGTTAGAAAGTGCATATACTTGATTCTGGTCTCGAAGCTACTATAGGTATCTAACTTTAGATATATTCCCAAAATAACTACTGTGTTAAACCCTCCCTCTTCTCTCATACCGTGCCATTCTGTTGTACAACTGACGTGACTTTTTCAGATTTCTTTCTCATCACATCTTCTGATCGTCCACGAGGTTTTCCTTCCGCGTTCGGCCACAGAGTTTATTACGTATTTAATATCAATTTAAACAAAAATTATTACATAATTTTTTTCCGTGTGATCAATCCCAGTGTCTTTCATCATTTTTGTCCACATCGAACATTCGTGAGTGTCAACAGCAAATTTGCACCACTTTCTAATCATATTAGAAATAGCAATTCTAAATATGTCGTGTTATATGTAAAAAAACTGAAAATAATGGGTTTGGCCTATTTTGAGATATTTTGATTGTTACTTCATTTTGAACTTTGACCTGTCTAGTTAGTTTAACATTTTTGAAATAAGTATTGTATGAATAGTGTGAGATAATATACAATAGTTGACTTATTGTCATTAAAAATAAAAATCCTTTTTATTTATTATATCAATAATTTAATATCAAATTTTAATTATACATATAGTTTTTGTTTAGAAATAACATTTAACATCCACATAAAAATTATAAAATTGTTTATTTTCTTATTCAACAATAATTTGCACTCTATTTCTACTAAATAACTTTGTATGGAATGAGGTACTAATTTTTATTTATATTTGCTTTACATTTTATTTATAATTATAGTTTTTATATTTGTCACTCATTTTAATCTTTTGGAAAAATATTTACGTGCTTATATAAAGAATAACAGAGCAAAACAGATAAAAAATAATTCCTATATTTTTAATATAATTCATTCTGGTACTTTCTAATTTGTAAAGGATATTAATTTATCAATTAGAATTTTTAAAGTGAAATCAGAAGATCCCTTTCTTACCCACACACAGTGGGAGGAGGTTGAGGGGTACTTTTTGCGTTAAAAAAGTCTAGAGCCTTCAATTTTAGTCCGATTTTTAATTGTTTTTTTTTTGTATTCAAATGTATTATGCTCTAAAGAACCTCACGTTAAAAACTGTTGTCTTATTTATTTGTTTATACACAACATTTTCACGGAAAATATGCAAAAAGTCATATTTTTTGCTTAAAAATTGTTTACGCTTAAATAACTTTTTAGGTAAACTTCATATTAGGTTAAGCTAATGGACAGTAAGTTAAAGAATTTAAATAATTTTCTTATTGATGAATGTAATTGTTATAAACAGTTTTTGTGGCAAAATATTCAAATTTGAGGTGGATTCCGATTATGGTACAAATATTTTTTAAAGTAATATATATTTAATATTATTTGGTACAATTTAATAATTTACATTATTGTAATCAAATCAAATGAACAAATTCGAAATTATGCCTTTTTCACGTAGAAGAAAAAGTTTTTGCACTAAAAATATTTTAAATTATTGTATAAACTACTGCTAGTCACCAAAATATTTGACAAGTTAACAATCACCATTGTTATCAATAGTTTTTGTGGTGAAATATTAATATTTGAGGTTCATTTAGATTTTGATACAAATATTTCTAAAAGTGATGTTATATATTTAATAATAGATTATTAATATTGGGTTCAGTATAACAATTTAATTTATTATAATCAGTTTAGATAAAAATTTCGAGAATTTGGCCCTTTTACACAAAGAAAAATGTTTTAATTATTTTACGAATGACTGCTAGTCACAAAAATATTCAAAAATTAAAAATAAATTTTTAATTATAATTGTTCGTAAACATTTAAATTGTTATATTTTCCCTATTATTATCAAATATAAATCATTTTTAGGAATATATCTAGTAACTCCGGCTATTAAAGAAAATTAAGACATTAAAAAGTTTTTAATTTAAATATTTTGCCATAATGATTCTTCGTACAACAATTTAAAATAGTTGAAGAGTCCGCAGTCTAAACCTGTTAACTGACGCTTTTTTCGAAATTGATTTTTTTGTATTTTCTGGAACATTTTTATATGCAATTAATATCCCACAAGCGAAACGGCAAAATTTCTTTTAGTTTTTGTTTAATGGATTTTCTAATATCGCTTTTTGGTATCTAGAGCATAGGTCTGCGGTCTGAACCTGTTAACTGCTTATGTCGTCTTATAGAAAATCAGGGCTTTTTCTCACAACAGCTCAGTTTACTCGAAGAATAGACTACTGAGATACATGTCAGTGTGTCCGATGCAATGTTCTAAGAAATTGTTCAAAAGTATATGTGAGTATTATGGATGCGAGGATGTCACACCTTTTTTGTCAACACAAAAACTTGAAAATAATGGCAGATAAATTGATGAAATTTGGAGGGCTTATTTTTGCCACTAATATTTTGTAACTGGCCGAAGGATTTCTAGAAATATTTATTGCATTTTTTAGCACTTTATAATATTTAACAAAGTCGAGTTTTGAATGTAAAACTTTTTTCATTAACATAATTCAAAGTTGATGCAAAAGTAGAAAAGATATGTTGATTCGAGATTAATCGATAGACCTATAATATTGATAGACATTATTGCTTTTTTCATCGACACAATTTAGAGTTGACGCCTAAATAGAAAAGACTTTTTTATGACAAGATTTTCAAATAAAATAATTCTGGCAATTTTCGTTAAGAAAAAATAATAATAACGCTGGGAAGGGCATAGGGGGCGACAGAACTTCCTCCTTCCCTTCTCCAGCTCGAAAAATTAGCAATTCAAATACAAAATTTGATTTGCCTGATTTGTCACTGTATTTGAAAAATTTGTTGCATTGTTTGGTAATTTTGTATTTTTTATAAATTTCTTTTTTAAATTGATAAAAATGAAAAACTTAGTTTTTCTATTACCATTACTTAAAAAATCACTAATGATTCTTCTATGATGAAGAAAATATATTTGCTGACGGGAAGCAAAGTGCTCGTGAAGTGATTACCATATAAATATAAATATAAACAAAGTGGAAACTCTCGAGATCAAATTCACATCTAGTTTTTCTACGAAAAAGTGAAAAAATTTCGTGTTTCTTTATCTGATTAGTTTATAAAAATTTCAATTGTTATATTTTACGACAACTTATCTGGAAACCCTAGAATTTAAATATTTTGCCACAAGAACGGTTTTTAAGAGTGATTATTGTTAACTATTTCATTAGCTTTATGACCAAATGTTACTATCACATAAATACAAAACAGTTTTTGCCAAATGAATTTTTTCAGCGATAGTAATACTACTTGCCAGTTTTTTTATCACATTGCTTTATAGCAATTACACTCCAAGTCCCATACAATAACAGTTTCGGGGGTCCTCACAATGACCTTGTTGCTAAATCAGGACCCACGAAACATAAACAGTCAGGGCCACCTGAACCGTTTCCAATTGGAGTATATAATATTGCGCAGTATACTCGACTGAGTACTCGCGCACGCAGCCCTTTCGAGTCTCTCACCCTGACCCTGAAAAAATTGCGTGGGCAAACATTTCGAGAAATTACAAAACCCGACTGGCTTCTATGGGAATTGGAGTGTAAATAGATCAATGAACTAATGATTTGTTTCCTTCGAGTTCTCATGCGTTTGTTTAAGACAAAATATAAAGTTTACCTAAACAGTTATTTGAGTGAAAATGTTGTAAATAAGAAGATAAAACTTCTGATCGTGAAGCTCTTCAGAATTAAGTGCATTTTATTTTTGGTTAAATTAATAATCGAACCAAAATTGAAGGCTAGACTTTTTTTAACAAACAAATTGAATTTCCTTCCACTGTGTTACGTTAGACATCTATTTCAAAAATAGCGGTTTTTTATTATTAGAAGCTGTTTTATACCTTAAATTTTAAATACTAATAATTAAATCAACAAATTACCCCTTTTAATAAGAAAAATAATAGAAAATCTTATGTAAATTAAGACACGTTTGTGCTTTTTAACACTATTGCATGGTTAAATTAAAGTTTTAAATAATCTAATAAATTATTGAAAATATTAAACATGTTTTATGTTAGTCCTTATCGTTGAAAATTAGTATTTTCAAAGAAAATTTTGTTCTTAAATTATAAAATTTTGAAGACTCAAAATCTCTAACAATTGTTGGCTGTATATTAGTTTTTTTCACCTGAAATTAGCATTTCAAAACAAAAATGATTATTAATTTTTCCAATTTTCAACAAGGTTAATTTAACTATTTACGTTTTTCAGTTTTATTAGTCTTTTTTTACCGGCAATTTAATTTTTTCTATCAAAATCATTATAATTTACAAATATTTATAATCTTTTAACAATTCTGCATCATGCGAGTGTTTTCGCCGGAAATTCACATTAATAATTTTTTTAATTGGATTTGAAAGAAGACTCACAGCGTTCTAACTATTTTTGAATATAAATGTTGACGGTTTACACCAGAAAACGGAATTTTTGTAAAAACTGATTAGATTTCAATGCATTTTTACAGTTTTAACAGTTTCAGGATATATTAACGTTTTTCACAAGAATTTGTTTATATTTTAAATAAAAATCTTTATATTTCGAAGAAGATTTATAATTCTAAACAATTTTATGCTATATTAGGTTTTTTAAATTATCAGTGTTTTTAATACAAAATAATGGATTCTAACGAATATTTACATTGTCAACAAATTTAGATTGTGTGAATATGTTTCACCTGAAATTAGTATTCTTAAACAAAAATAATTAGATTTAAATCAAATTACAGTGGAAATCTTCAATAGCCCTCCCTTCTATAGCCCTTCCGAGAATTGACGCCATGCCGTATACAGGTCTAACAGGAGCTGCGCGGGGTGCGCGGGATTTGCGGCTGTCATTAGATTTAAAAGAAGATTCATTATTTTTTAACAATTTTAAGTTACGTTGACGTTTTACATATAAAATTGGTAGTTTTAAATAAAAATCATCATTTGAACATGATTTTTAATTAGATTTCAAAGAGAATTTACACATTTAAAATTTTTTTGAATTTGGCAGTGCTTTTTCGCCGGGAAAAATTGAATTTTCAACAACACAAAAAAAAAGTCGCGCGCTTATTGCGCGGATACATTTTCAGAGTTCAATTGAATCGCCTACTGACAGGCAACCCTACCTACTCCGACATATATTTCACAAAATCATTAATAATAATTTGCACTTGTTTATCTATTAAGTAAAAGTAAAAAATGTCCATAGTGCTTAAATAATTATTCGAAGGTAATTCTGTAAATAATCAAATATAATTATAAATAAAACTAGTTATAAAAAGAATTTCCTAATTAGATGATGTGAAGAGTCCATTCTTAATTTGTAACAATTTTTTATAACGAAAATCAAACTCAAAAGTGTCGAAAAATTCCCGATAGAATCTGATATAATAATAATTAACCAGTCCCAAAGAATATTAAAATATGAGCGTTTAAATTTAAGCGCTCGATTTTCACTCCTTGTTCTTTTTGTTTGGGCTTGCTCGCCTAAATATCCCAAATCCAAACTTGCTGAAGATTGAGGTTGTTTTGCGGTGTTTGCGGTTTTATTAATTAATCTCTGAACTTACAGATGTTTTGATTATGGATAACGACATTAATGAGAGTGTGAAAATTGGGACTAGTGATGTCGAGAAGAAAACGGACAACGTAAAACCAGAGGTGAGTGAAATTCGGCAAACGCCTCTAACATAACCTCAAATTCGAAACAATGTTTTATTTATTCTTATTTGCGCATTAATTTCTTTTACTTTACAACATTTTAAGTTCTGTAGAATACATCTATTACATTCTTGAATCAAAATTCTAACTTCAAGTCAAATCTGTACAAATGATTAAGGCTAGACAATATAGAAAACGGAGCATAGAATTTTTGTTTTCTTGTCAATTACATTTTTAAGGATTTCTATTTTTATTAATTCAAAAGTAGATTCAACATTAATGTTAAAGTTTATTTATGGATTATTATTTCCTACTATTAAAAATGTAAGCAATTTAAATCACCATTATTGAACAAAATTTTAAACATTAAGAGTTTTTCAAATTTTGGATACAAAAATAATTTCGATTTAAAAGCTCTTGAACCTCGAAAAAAATATATTAAAGGATTTTTAGTTGAAAATGTTCCTAATCAGACAACATTTTAGATTATAAACAATTTAAAAAAGGATAATATTTGGATTGGAATAAGAGGAATTGAACTTTTATTATTTCTAGAAAAAAATTAAAAAATTGAATAATTGAAAATGGAGTATTTGAATTTGACAAATTTCAGATCAGAAGCTTTCAAAATTGAAAATTTTTTGATTAAATGTTGAAAATGTGATAATTTCTCTAGAAAGAACCATATATTGTATCTGTTTTCTTTTACAGCGTTCAGAATTAAACAATTTTATTTTGACTAGAAGGATCTTAAATTGAATGATTTCAAATTAGAATTACGAAAATAGAACAATTTCAAAAAGTTAATAATTGAATAATTTCACAATATAATTTTGAGAAGTGGATCATTAAAAATGCAAAGGAATTGAAACTGCACAATTTCTAATTAAAGATGTTGAAAACTGAATAATTAAAAATCGAAAGCTTTGGTTTCAAATAATTTGTAATTCAGTGATGAAAATTTAAAAAATTCAAAACAAATTAAATGTGCTAAATTAAAAGATTTTGAAATGTTATTATTATTTAACATTAAAACTGATTAGTTAAATTATTCTAAGTTAAAAAAATAAATTACCTGTTATTTCAACAGTTCAAAATGAAAACGTTTTGGATTATAAATCTATAAAATTGAATTGTTCTAAAAAACATTCTAATTGAAGCAAATTGAATTGGAAAACATCACAAATTAAAAAATTAAAACTTATAAAAGGGAAAAATTTATTATTTAGCGTTCAACTTGAAAATTCAGAACTCTAAATTTATAACCATTCAAAATTAAAGAAGTTCTTCAATAACTACAGTATAAATTTCAGATAGTTATATTTTTATCTATTTTGTATTTGTATTCATTAATACAAATCAAGCTACTTTTTTATTTTTTCAAGTTGAGTTTGAAAAACTCTATATTTTTGAACATTTTCAAATAAGAAATAATTCTCTTTTCAATGCCTAGTTTTAAAATCTTCTCAGTTTTAAAGCCTGATTTAAAAAATGATTGTCCTAATTTGTCATTGATTGTAATTAATTCGGGAGGCATATAATTAAGAAATGTCGATGGCTCTTTTTCCAAAGTTAAAAATACTTGCAATTAAAAAATTCATTATTAAATAAAGCTTAAAATATTAAGTTATAAAGTTTTTCAAACTTTTGAAATAATAATCAATAATTTCGAATTGAAAGCTGTTGAACCTAAAAAAAAATATTGAAGGATTTTTAATTGAAAATGTTCTAAATCAGACGATTTTTGATCATCTAAACTTTTGTAAAAATGAAAATATTACGAATGGAATGAGAAGCAATTG
This sequence comes from Belonocnema kinseyi, assembly GCF_010883055.1. Lineage (NCBI taxonomy): Eukaryota > Metazoa > Arthropoda > Insecta > Hymenoptera > Cynipidae > Belonocnema > Belonocnema kinseyi. The sequence goes on along the minus strand of NC_046659.1, from coordinate 92,633,751 downwards.
CATTTGTATAATTTATAAAAAATGTTTAAAATTTAATGATTTGAAATTGAAAGGTTTTTTAAATATAAAATTGGTTTATAAGAAGCTATCAAAATTCAAAATTTCAGAATAAAATTTTGCAAATATGACAATTTTATTAGAAAGAATTTGAAATTGTATCAGTTTTAATTGAGAGCGTTCAAGTAGAAAAAATTTATTTTGAATAGAAGAATCTTGAAAATGAATAATTTCAAATTAAACTTTCTAATATAATTTTGAATTTAAATAACTTTTAATTCACAGAAAATAAAATTTGACAATTTGAAATTCAAAATTAATTTTAATGTTCTAGTGTCAAAGCTTCTAAAATTTTAGAATTGTAAATTGTTATCCTTTAGAAAATTGTATTTTACCATTAAAACTGATTATTCACTTTTCAATGTCTAGTTCTAAAATCTTCTCATTTTTATTGCCTGATTTGCATAAATTATTGCCTTAATTTTTCGTTGATTTGAATTTATTCGGGAGGAATTTCATTTAGAATTGTTTAATTACAAATCCTTTAAAATAAAAGATTGTCCAACTATCCAGTCTTTCGATTTGATATTCAACGATTTCAAAGAATAAAAAAATCCAGACAATTTTCTACCTTTAAAATTGAAACCAAACCGTTTTAAATATTTTTTAATCTCAAATTATTAAATGTAAAACTTATTATCTATGTTTTCAATATCAAATTTGGCAAAACAATTATTTTACAATGTGAGCAGTCCAATTTTAAATATAAATCTAAAGTAGTTCAGGGTGGCTTCTAAAAATAAAAACAAATTTCTATTCATTCTCCGTTTATTAAATATTTTTTAAAAATCATTAATGATGCTTATGTTCAATAGAAAGAAAATGAAGAACACTATCGTAACTGTAGTGAAAATAGCATTTTTCTAATTGATAATGAAAGAGTTATTTATAAAAACCCACTTAATATTTATTTGTCCGATTAAATAATAAAATGTTGCTTTTAAAACCTGAAGGTTTTTAAAGAAAAAAACCTAAGCTTTCCTTTCAGCAAACAGAAAAATCCTCAAAAATTAATTTGTTTTATAATTACACATTCAAAACTATAATTACAAATTAAAATCATAGGAATTTCAGTGATGATAAATATGATTAATAAGTATCATATAATGCAGTAAGAATTGATATTAAAAATGATTGGTTACATTTTTTACTAGAAAATGTGATTTCTTAAAAAAAAATCACTGTTTTTTCTAATTGCAAACTTTCAAAACTAATCAATTCAAATTTAAAGCATTAACAATTAAAGAATTGAAAACTGCGTGTAAAAAAAATGTCAATTCCACCAGCCCCCCACTCTTAATTTTTGGGGTTTTCTATAGCCCACTGAATTGCGCCCCAAATGCGCCACCGATAAAAAATTTTGCGGCACAAAACTATACGAGTTATATCAGGCGTTTGTAATCCAATTTGAAAAATTTGAGAAATCAGCGTTTACGTCACATGACCTTGAAGATTTTCAAATGCGCTCATATGTGCCCTAAAGAAAAAATGTTGCGCCACATTGATAACCGAGTTATAAGCGATCAAAATGTAGGGGGGCGTCATTTTTCTAAACTAATAAAATTTTTTCAAATTCGTCATAGCTATCTGTCATAACTTCAAATGCGCCACCACTAAAAATTTTTTCGCTAGCTAATTAAGAAAGATATCATGTTTTGAGGGGGGGGGGGCAGTATAGCACAGGTGTTAATTTTTCAACAGTTATCTGCAATTATAAAGTTGTGGACATGTAATCATTCGTCTTCAAATACTCTCACATGCGCTATAAAATTTGTTTGAAAATCTTGAAAATTGCCCAAGAAATGTTGATTCTGATATTTGATCGCTGATTACTCGGTTATCAATGTGGCTAAAAATTTTCTTTCTTTATGGCGCATATGAGCGCATTTAAAAACCCATAGAAAACACCCTTCCACCAATTTCTTTGTTAATTAGCTAGCGTAAAATTGTTTAGTGGTGGCGCGTTTGAAGTTATGACAAATGTCTATGATGAATTTGAAAAAATGTTAATTGTTCAGAAAAATTACGCTAGAGCCCCCCCCCCCCCGCCCTATTTTGATCGCTGATAACTCGGTTATCAATGTGGCGCAACATTTTTTCTGTATGGCGCATATGAGTGCATTTGAAGGTCTTCAAGGTCATGTGATTTAAACTTTAATTTTTTAAATGGGAGATGGTAGCCCCCCCCCCTCCCCACGTAACACCTGATATAACTCCTACAATTTTTTGGGGCAACATTTTTTTATCGGTGGCGCATTTGAGGCGCAAATCAGTGGGCTATAGAAAACTCGAAAATTAATAGTAAGGGGGGGGGGGGGGGCTACTACTGTACTTTAACAAATGAAGCATTCTTAAATTAGGATCTTGAAACTTAGTAGTTAAAAATGCTTAATTTTCGTATTGTGCATCATGATTTTTACAATCCATTCATTTTAATTTAATGTGCAAAATTAATAACTTTAAAATCAATGAGAACGGTCCCTATTACGTATTTAAATCCACATTTAATTTGAATATTAACATCAACCCTATTTATGTCTATGTTTCAAAATATTTTTAAGTTTGAGCTTGAATAAATAGTCCGTTTTGTTTTCAGTCCAAGTCACATGCTCACCAGCGAGAAAGGAAGCATGCCAGGGAAGAAAAGTCGAGAAAAAAGGATGAGCGAGGAGTCGATCAAGTATTCAAAAACTTGGGGAGTATCGACAATTCCGATGAAAAGTTATCAGCTATGTGCAAAAAATACTCGGATGTAATCGATGAAAATCGCAAGTTACAGCTCTCATTGAAGCAATCAGAGAAAAAAGTCCAAATGATCCAACGTGAGAAGGATCAGCTTCAAGCCGAGCGAAGCAAAGCAGTTTTGACCAGAAGCCGACTCGAAAGTTTATGCAGAGAATTGCAGAGGCAAAATAAAGCAGTAAAAGAAGAAAGTTTGCTGAAAATCCGAGAAGAGGAGGAAAAACGAAAGGAAGTCTCTGCAAAGTTCCAAACCACTTTAACCGAAATCACCGCCTTAATGGGCCAAAACAATGAAAAAAATGCAAAGTTACACGAAGATAATATGGAGATGAGCAAAAATTTCAAGTCTGTTTGCGAACAAGTGGAATTGAGAGAGCAGCAATTTGAAAAAATTCACCAGCAAATGAAACTGGAAATTCAACTAGCGGAAGCGAAATTGGCTAAAGTTACTTTAGAAATGACGGCTGACAAGGAAGTGCTATTAAATGAGAAAAAACAACTCCTGTCTGTGAGTTTGATTTCCTATATATTCAATTCTATTATATTTTGGTTTCTGCATTCTTAAATTTATTAAAAACTAATTTTTCTTTCTATTTCAGAAACTTACGGAATATCAAGTGCGAATTAGAGATATGCAAACACAGGAAGTTGCACTGAGAAGTCAAATAAGTATGTACACTGATAAGTATGATGAATTCCAAAATGCTTTGACCAAAAGCAACGAAGTATTCGGGGGATTCAACGAGGAAATGGAAAAGGTTTTTTTTTTGTTTCTTTGTTGACCATCACTTTTTTAAACTTTTTAAATTCATCTGATCAGTTGAATTTTGTACTATATTATTAAAAATTAATGAAGTTGGTGATATCTTTTTAAAAATTCAATATCTTAAAATCTTTGTGAAATATTTTGAAAATACGTAGAATCTTTCAATTTTTTATGAAATCTGTCAAATATATATATTTTTAATCTTTTGAAATCTTGAGAAATGTTTGCGAAAGCTTTTAAAACCTAAAGTATCAGAAACCCGAATTGAACCCAGACTTCACACTCTTTCCCCTGTTTCTCCCCCCCCCCCCTCTTTTTTAAAAATAATCCCTCTTTTTTCCGCTGGTTTCAAGAAAATCCTCCTTATTCTTATTTTTTCGATTAAATGCGGACTGACTAGTTAGATTACTGTAAAAAATTCAACTATTTTTGTTTCAAAGTTAATTGGTTGATAATTTAATCTCTTCGTTTTAGATTCATCTATTTTACTTAAAAAGTCATCGTTTTTGGTAAAAAAAAATTCATTTACTCGGTTGAAATTGAAACTGCTTTGCTAAAAAATAAACTTATTTGGTTGAAGATTTAACTATTTTTATGAAAATTCGTTTTTTTCTTGTGGAAATATACTTTTTTACCTGAAATGTGATTATTCCATTTCTGGATGATAAATGAATCTTTTTTAGTTCATTTTTGTTAAGAATTTATCTTTTTTTGTTGAAAGTCCAAATTATCACTTGAATTTTGTACTACATTGTTAAAAATTAATTTCTTTTGGTTGAAAATTGAACTTTTTTGATGAAAAATCGTATATATTTGTTTTGCTGAAAAATGATATCTTTAACTGAAAATTTAACTATTCCATTTTTGGTTGAAAATTGATAGTTTTCTGTTACAAATTCAACTACTTAGATTGGATATTACACTGCTTTGTTAAACATTCATTTTATTCGTTGAAGATTTATCCCTTTTGCATTCAGCAAGCTGAACAGTTAATACTTATGACTTTTTTAGATAAAAAGAAAATTATCAGTTATAGAATTTATAAAATTTTTAAAATCAATCGAAAATTAAAATTTTTAGCCAAACGAAGCACGATATGAAAAAATGGAAGAGAAAAAAATGTTGTTTTTTGAAAATCCTACAAGATTATCATAACAACTTTTTTAATTTGTTTGTAAAATCCAAAATTCCATTTTGCGGCCAAACCATGTAAGATAGAAGAAAATATGAATAGACAAAAAATTTTCTCCCAAAGAATATCTGCAAATTTGTTATAAATCACTTTTTGATAGGACGCGTAAAAAGAGATGCAAATTTCTTATTAATAATTTTTTCATGGAATGCGTATTTTTTGTTTTAATCTCATTAAAATAACATTAAAAATGTAAAAAATATTAAAATTTGGGACAAGCGGCACAAGCTACGAAAAATATGTAAGGACAGAAGTTGTTCGTACAAAAAGGTACTATAAATTTATTATCAATCATTTTTCTATAGAACCCTTAGTTTTTGTTTTAATCGTAAAAAATAAAATTTCCAGTTGAAAAAATTATTTAAAAAAAACAACACAAGGTATTGAAAAAATAAATTAATAAACAAAAGTTGTTCGCCTAAAAAATATCAACAATTTGTTCTGAATTAATTTTTTCTAGGATACTTATTTTTTGTTTAAATCTTAAAAAATAATCTTGAAAATAAAAAAAATTAAGTTTTTGGAAAAACGACACAAAGTGCAATAAAATATTAATTTAAAAACTTTTTTTTTCATAGGATGCACAATTTTTTTAAATTAAAAAAACAAGACAATGAATACACATCTGTTTCAATATTAATGCATATTATGAATTGTGAAAATATTATTTTATTGAAATGATACATTTTTTAGTGTAGCTAAAATTAATACAAAATCCGAACAAATATTAAAGTAATCATAAAAAATAAAATTGGTAAATTATTTTACAATATCTGAATAAGTGGTGCCAGACCGTGGTACAGAAATAAATATAATATTCATCAACACGATGCCCGCGCCCCGGGCAGATATTTTTAGGTTAAAACCCATTTTTTAATTGCAAATTCAACTATTTTTAGTTGAAAATTTATCATTTCTAATTTGTATTTTAGGGTTGAAATTCAACGGTTTAGTGAGAGATTCATTTTTTTATATAAAAATTCAACTGTTTTCTTTAAGAAATTGTCTTTTTGGGTTTAAAATTCTATTTTTCTCGTAAAAAATTCAACGATATGGTTCAAAATTGCATTTTATGTTAAAAATTGATATTCTCTGAATGAAAATTTAACGAATTTGTAGAGAATTTGCCTTTTTTGTTTAAAAATTCAATAATTTTGTCTTTTAATTGAATGCAGCAGATTTTTATCAAAAATTCAAATATGTTTGGTTGGAATATCAACTATTATATTTTTTTGTGAAATATCTACTATTATTTTTGTTCAGAATTCATCGTTTTTCTTGAAAATCAAACTTACATGGTTCAATGTTGAACTGCTTTGATAAAAATGAATTTTTTCTATTGTGTTGAAAATATTAATGTTAATATTCCATCGTTTTGTTAAAAAAAATTATATTTTTAGATAAGAAACTCGTCCTTTCGGATTAACAATTCACCTTTTTGGTATATAATTTCTTTGTTGAAAATTCATTATTTTTTTTGTAAATTCAACTGTATTCTAAAAAATGCATCTTTCTCGCTTGAAGATTCCACTATTTGGATAAAAACGCAAGTATTTTTGTTGAAGTTTAATCTTTTTTGTTGAAAAAATCGACCATGTGGCTGAAAACTCATCTTTGCAGGTTGAAAATTCATCTATTTGATTAAAAATTCAAATATTTTGTTGTAAATTCGACTCTTGCTTGAAAGATCAACTGTTTGGTTCTAAATACCAATGTTTGGTATAAGCTTATTATTATTATTATTATTATTTTTTTTTTTAATTAAATTATTTGGTTAGAAAGTAATTTTTCTTTGTTGAAAATTTATATTTTCAGGTTTAATAATAAATAGTTTTCTAAAAAATTCGAGTTTTTAGCTAAAAAACTCAACTCCATCGTTGAAAATTCATCTTTTGGTAGTAAATTATTCTTTTTTGTTTGAAAATTCCACTATTTTGTTGAGAATGCAATATGTTTCGACTTGAAACTTTTATTCAATGTGGTATATATACAATAGTTTAATTTAAAATAATTTATTCCTCTACACGGAGAGAAATTTTAGGAGATTAATTCACGGCCCTGCTCCTTGATTTTGTCACAGTTTTGCGCGAGAACCAATATTTCGGAACCCTTGCTTTTATAGCATAGATCTCGAAGTTTTAGACATTACGCCACGCCCCTTTGATCTCAGCTCTCGCATTCGATGCTTTTAGATCAAAGAGTCCGAGATTTTAAAACACATTAAAATTTTAGCGCTAGAATCACGCGCTTCCGTGAAATATATCTTGAAATTTCTCGCCTTTTTCTATGCCTCTTTTTTTGCAGAAAATCTCGCCCTATTATCCCTGTTTTGAGTGAGTTTTTAAAAATCTTTCTTAAAGCGGTGTTAACTCTCAAAATATTTTGAAACCTTTTGAAATCTTTTTCAATCTTCTGAAATCTTTGAAATATTTTTAATCTTTATGCAATAAATGCAATTTTTATGAAATGTTTTAAAATATGTGCGAAATCTTTTTTAATTTTCTGAAATCTTTCAAATTATTGTGAAATCATTTTAATCTTTGTAAAGTCTTGAAATATTTTTTGTGAAATATTTTGAAATCTTGAAATCTAGTGTGCACTCAAAAGTCGAGTGGTCAACCCCTCGAATTATATTAACAATGTAAACACTGTTTTTTATCATTTCACTTATCTTGTGTTCAGATGTCCAAGAAAATCCTGAAGCTAGAGAAGGAAACCGGCTTATGGAAGCAGCGTTGGGAAAAGAGTCACAAAGCCCTGTACGAAATGGCAGCCGATAAACAAGCCCGAGACGCTGAAATAGAAGCCCTTAATCGGAAGCGTTTGCTTCTTCTAGAATTGTGCAAAGCTTTTCAACAAGAGAGAACGACTCTTATCGCTGAGCTGAAGGAAAAAACTGCAGAAGTTGCCGCACTCAATGAAACTAGTGTGGATACAAAATCTAATGAGCAGATTGAGAAATTTACGAAAAGCTCTGAAGAACTTGGAAAAAGCTTATCGCAAGCCCAGGAATCGCTGATGGAAGATATGGCTTCACAGGAAGTGAAGATAAAGAGTGAAAGTGTAAAATCAAAAGATGAAGCACCTAGTAAACCGGAATCGAAAAAGAGAAAAGACAAGAAGAGACAAGAAGTGCAGAAAGGAAATGAAAATACGGAAGTCAAAAAGGAATCCAGTGAGAAGGCGGGCAAGGACGAAATTGCATTAAAAGAGAAAGTAAGTGAAGAAACATCTTCTAGTAAATCTGAGACTTTAAATCAGGATAAAGCATCTGACAAAGAAGTAATCGAAAAGGAGAATGAAGTGAAATTATTTACGGAATATATGAAACCCGTTGTAGTAGAGATCTCGAAAGAAGATTTATCAAAGACAGAAGGTAATTCAAAAGAGAGTGATTCAGAAAAAAAGGAATCGAATCCCAAAGAAAATGCACAGGAGGAAACGTCTGTAAATCTTGATAATGGTGAAATTCAAGTACCTCTTCAAGTAAAAGTTCAAGTTCCTCTCGAAAATAAGACTGAAGTTAATGGTGAAGTTAAAATGGAAGATGGGATAACAAATGAAGTTGTGCACTTAAGTGAAGATTTGAAAAGCGCAGATTTGAATGGAACAGAGAAGGAAAATCATGAAAAGAAGTCGATAAGCAATTTGAATCCAGAGAATGGTGAAAATATACCAGAGATAGGATGTGAAGTTTCGAAAAAGTCTGAAATTGTTCTGGACAATGTTGAAGCGAACCAGATAGTTTGCGAAGTTGCAGTTTCTAATCAGGAAGATGTACAAATTAAGTCTGATTCGTGTCTTGCCACAGCAAAGAAAGGAAAGGTAAATGTTTTTTAAGGTACTAATGAATTTATTCTACTCTAATTTATTATTCACGGCGTCTACCCTACCTGCAAAAACCTGGAATCGCCAAGACATTTTTTTTAAAGCGTGCTTAATTTTTTTAATTGGAATATTAAATTGAATTTACAATTCTTCAACTGTAAAAGTAGCTTTATATTAATGAATTCAACTGTTTTGTTAATTTTTTTTTCTTTTTGGTTCAAAATCAGCGTTTTTAACTGACAATTCAAATATTCGGGTTTTGGTTGTATATTGTTCGGTTTTAGTTAAAAATTAAGTCTTTGAAAATTAATGTATTTTGTTGAAAATTCGTTCTTTTTGGTTGAATTTCATTATTTTTTATTAAAAATTTTAATCTTTAGTTGAAATATCAACTAATAAATGTTTTCTTCCGAATTCATCTTTTCTGAATGAAGATTTCATTACTTGGTTAATCTTTTGTTAAGGATTAATTTTTTGTTGATAAATATTCATCATTTTAATTGAAAATTCATCTCCTTGTTTGAAAAATGAGCTATTTTGCAGAAAATTCGTTCTTTTGTTGGTTGAAAATTAATTTTTTCAATGAAATTGAACTATTCCAGGTGCTACTTTAACTATTTTGTTGAGAATTTGTTTATTTTGTTGTTGTTAACATTAATTTTCTTACGTAAAACGTATTTATGGGTTTGACTAGATAAAATTTATTAAATAATTGAATGTTAATTGTTTTTTTTTATTCTGCTAGTCTAAAATCAATATTTTTTAATATTTATTTTTATTTCTAAACCCACTAAGCTACGGAAAGACGAGATTAATTTCTTATCAACCTTTACAAGTTAAATTCCGACGTAATTCGGTATACTTGTAGTTACAATTTTTCAAAAATTCGGGTGTTTTTATATTTCTTGATGTTATGGTTTTGACCAGATAAAATGTATTAAATGATTCTAGACCAGTAGAAAAAAAATAGTACATTGTGTATCAAGGGCCCTTGATCGAGATCGAGAAATCTCTCTTTATCTCTCTTAATTCTCCCTCTCACCATTTTACCTTTCCCATTTTCCTTTCCCCTTTCACATTCTCCTTTACCATTTCCGTTTTCCTTTCCCCTTTTCATCCGTATCCCTTTCTCGTTTTCCCGTTTCCTCATTCCCCTTTCCCTTTTCACCATTTCCCCTTTACCATTACCCTTCTTCTTCATCCCTTTCTCGTTCCCACTTGCATTCCCCTTTCACAATCCCCTTTATTGTTTTCCTTTCCCCTTTTCACTTCCCCCTTTTCACCTATTCCCCTTTACCGTTTACCCTTTCCACAACTTCCCCCTTTTCCTCTTTCTTCGTTTCCCGGCCCTTTACCCTGTTTCTTTGACCTATTCTCCCCTCTTCCGTTTTACTTTTTTTCCATTCCCGCCTTTTCCTTTCTCCATTCCTCTTTCCCTTTTCGCCATTTCCGGTTTCTCATTTTTCCCTTTCCTTTTCCTTTCTCCCATTACTTTTCACTTTCCCCTTTTCTTCCGCTTTTATCCTTTCCCTTTTTGTCCTTTCCCCATTCCCTTGAACCTTTTTCACATTTCCCCTTACCATTTTTCTTTCTTCCCTTTCAATTTTCACCCTTTTTCATTTTCACCTTCCCTATTCCTTTTCCTCAGACCCCTTTACCGTTTTCCCTTTTCACCCTTTCTCAATTTCCCCGTTCCCTTTACCCTTGTTCTTTTTCCTATTCTTCCCTTTCCCCTTTTATTTTTTCCTTTTCCTATTTCACTTTTTTCTTTCCCTCTTTACCCTTTCCGATTTCTCATTTTTTCTTCCCTTTATCCTATTTCCTTTGTCTGTTTCCCTTTCCCTTTTCAAACTTTCTTCTTTCTGTTCAAACTTTTGCTCTTTTTCCCATTTTCCTCTTTCCTTTTTTCCTTTCCCCTTTTTCCCTGTACTTTTTTCTCCTTTTCCCCTTTTTCCTTTCGTGAATATTTTATGATGAAAGGGTTTAAAGAAAAAGCACTTCAATTTACATCATAACATGATATTACCACTTTTGCCGGGCGTCCCACTTGCGTGTTGCAGTGCATGTATAGCGAGCGTAAAGTTTTTTATGTTGCGGGCGTAAAGTTTAATGTTGGCCCGGCGGCGAAGTGCGCATGTGTGAAGGCCACTGGCCTGGAAGTGGCCACATTACGCCTGTTTTACGCGCATGTAATGACGCGTTTTCAAGGGGGGTCGGACAAAAATAAAGAATCATTATTTTAGTTGAAAAATCATCTTTTTGGTTGAAAATAAAACTACTTAGTTCAAAATTTAAATCTTCTTAAAAATTCATCTTTTTTTAAATTATCTATTCCAGATGAAGATCATAATTTGGCAATTCTTTTTTTTTTTGTTTAAAAAATGGTCAATTGTTGGTTCAAAATCCAACTTTTTTGTTGAAAATACGTATATTTTTTCGAAAAATCGTCTTTCTTCTTACAAAATTGATCTTCTTGTGAAAATTTCGTTTTTTTTTTACTTTAAAATTCAAGTATTGCAATTAAGTATTGATCATTTTAGTACGTAATTGATCTTTTTGGTTGAAAATCCAACTACTTGGTTCAAAGTTAAACTAAAATTTAAGAAATAAATCTGCTTTTTTTGTGCGAAAATAATTTTTGAACTGAAAATGTAAGTATTCCATTTTTGGTTAAAAACTGATCTTTTCTAGTTCACAATTAAGCTATTTGTTTGAAAATTGATTTGCTCTAGTTGAAAAATCAAATATTTGATAGAGTATGCATTTTTTGTTGACAATCGTCATTTTAGTCGAAAACTAATCATTTTACATGAAAATTCATTCTATCTGTTTGAAACCCCAAATTTCTACTTGATAAAGTCAGGAATTTCAACCGATTTAAACTTTAATTTATTATAGTGCTCACATTATTTTACCTAAATATACATTGAATTTTAGGTATAAATAGATAACATCAAAATTTCTTGGAATTATTATTCAAATTCATAAACTTTAGAGACAAATTAAAAAAACGATTAATTATTTTTAGTACTAGTTAATTATTTAGTTAATCTATCTTGCTAGAATCAGGGATTCGAACGAAATTAAGGGGCATTTTCAGATACTTTCCAATTATTTCTTAAAATTCCATATAATTTACCTGAAAATAATGCTAAGTATGAAAAGTCACTAAAAAATAATGCAACTATGGAAGCACATTGTCAAATTTATGTTTCGTCAAAGTTTAATGTGGAAAGAAACAAAAAGGAACGTAACGAAATTTTCGTTACGTTCCTTTTCGTTCTTTTTTATATAAAATGAGATTAACACATAATTTTGACATTGTGCCTTCGTAGGCTCATTATGTTTTTATAATTTTTTAGACTAAGCTTAGTTTTTAGCCAAATTCTTTTATATTTATCGAAATAATTGGTAAATTTCTAAAAATGCTCCTTAATCTCGTTCGAATCCCTGGATAAAATATTCAAAAACATCTTGTAATATTAATTAAATTTCTAGAAACTAGAAAAAAATATTATTTTTAAAAAAACTCGCCAAAAATTATACCTGGAAAAAACCTGGAATTGTCTGGTAATTTTTTGTTTTGTTTTGAGTAGACACCCTGAAATTACTATTTATCAGAGTAAATATTTTTTAATTAAGAATTTTAATTTCAGGATACAAAGAAGAAGTCTGAAAGTTAAAACTGAACTTCCACAATCTTCCAGTAAGATCCAAGTATTTTAGTGAACGTATTTATAAGTCTTGTAACGTATATCATTGCAAATTGATCAATTAAAGATACTGAATCAGTCAGTGAGTGAATTAGTATTTTTGATTGATTTCAAGAAGAGTAGATTAAACTTCCAATGTAATTAAATCGATAAATTTTTAATTCGTTGGTTGTTTATGAATTCTTTTTTCACTCATACTATTCATTAGAAAGATTTTCATAACATTGTAAACGCGTCTCTTTGAAGAAAGTAGGGCGAATTTTGCCAGATTTAAAATTTTGCCTTATTCCTAGTCGGTACTAGTATGAATATAAAGCATATAGATAATATCTTGTGCTTCAATGTAGTCATACAAGGAATTTTGTTAGTAGACCCAGCGAGCACTTTGACAATTATTATTTCTTACGTATTGTACATAAATAGTTTTTTGTGACTTTACAAATGATATCTCTTCAAATCGATGATTACTATTTATTTTACATAATGTTTGCGAAATCTACTTATAAGTAGATTGTCCTGCTATTTTGTTAAAATTGAAGCCGGATTTATTAAATTATGAAACTATTGGTGAAATTTTTACGATACGATTGATTTAATGACTCTGCTTTATTGTTAGATATTTGAAAGATAACATTTGTCATTAATTAATACCATTTTTTTTTATAGTCTTGTCAAAAATTAAATGTGCGAAATGAAACGTTACTTACTGAAAGTTAACTTTCAGAGCTAGTGGTTGTGTTCAATATGCTTTAAGTAGATTTTTTATTACTGAATGATTTTAAAAATTGCAGGAATAAAGAATAAGTAATCATGAAATTGTGTTCCTTTCATTGTTCCATTTGCAAAATAATTTGTATGGTTAAACTTGATCCTTTAAAAATGTATTTCCTAATATTTGTGTTCTTATGCATATTATTTTTTAAAATCAATTGACATGTCACCATGAATGAAGTAATATATGGAATAATTCTAAATTTTAATACATTAAAAATTTAACAATTTTTAATAGGAAAAATTTTTATTGTAAGCATTCTCAATAAAATAATTTTATCAGAGAGGCCTTCAAAATATTTTTAATTAAGTTTTTAGAGTATTCAAAAATAAACATTTTTTTGTGCCGCTGAAATTATTACATTATTTTAGGTATTTTCACTCCGCCATATTTTATACTATTATATTTGAAGCCTTTAATATTGGCAAATTCGCAATACAGGGGAATCAGAATATGATTTCAAATTATTAGTTTTATACTCTTACATTCAAAAACGAATTATTTCGTTATTTAATAACATTTTTTTGGAAGATTCTCAAATTGCACAATTTTCAATGCAAAACCGTAAAAATTTGATAATTACAGAAGAAGCAATTAAATATTTATTTCATTTCTAATACTTTGCGACTTTAACTTTGAAAAATGTGGATACCGAGGAAAGTAAAATGTTCACATTTACGCTTTCAACATTAAACCATTTCATAACATTCAAACTTGAATTAGTTTTTATTGGCAAACGTTCTAACTTAAGCATTTCAAACTCAAGGCCTTTGAAATTAATATTTTGTATTTGAAAGTCTTAAAAATTGTGCAACTGTAAATTGAAATAAAAATACCAGTTATATGCAATAGGTCCAGGTAAAAATGCTATAATTAGTCGAATCGTTCCATCTGAGGGACAACTAATTTGTGGTTTGACTTCCGAAAAAAGTGAAGAAACAAATTTTGAAATCGGTTAATATTTTATGTTCCCGTTTTAAAATTAGGAGTTAAAAAAATTGTTTTGTTTCAAACATTGTGGCGAATTTTCTAAACGTACAGTTTTGACTGATGAACAATATTAAAGAAATAAAAATTCAAAACAGCAGTTCTTGCTCAATTTAGAATATTTTGGAAAGGTATATAAAATATGTTGTTTTTTCTGGATTGAGTTGAAATACACTTTTTGTGTTCTTTTTAGAACGTTTCAAAATCTCAATAAAAAATTATAAAAATTTCTAAATCACGAACAATATTTTTTTTCTGGTAAAAGCAAAATGATAACATGTTCTTCTAGTTAAACCTGTAGAAATTTCAGGTTCGGCATATTCAATTTTTTCCAAAATGTTTTTCGCACGTTTTCAAGAAATTGTAAAACAGAACAAAACATTTGTTCTTGAATTTCTAATTTTTTATTATTTCTCACAAAACGATCGGCTTTTGGTTAAAAATCTAATATTTTGTTGAAAATTTGTTTTGTTTTTTGTTGAAACTTAATTTTTTAACTAAAAATTTAACTATTTTATCTTTACTTCAAAATTGATCTTCTCTAATTTAAAATACGATTATTTGGTTATAAATTCATATTTTTCAGTGGAAATTTCAAGCACTTGGTTGCAAATGAAATCTGTCTTTTATAGAAAATTATCTTATTTTTGAAAAATAAACTTTTTGGTTGAAAATTCAATTTTGTCTTGAAAATTAATTTTTTTAAGATTTATAATTTTGTGTATTGAAAATTAATTTTTTCTTCAATGAAAATTTGATAAAATTGATCTTTCTTGGTGGAAAATTCATGCATTTTGTCGAAAATTCGTCTTTTGGTTGAGGATTCAACTACTGGGTTGCGAATTCCTTTTTTTGGTTGAAGTCATCTGTTTTTTATTAAAAATAAGATTTTAAGATTAAAATATTCAGTTAAAAATTAAATTTTTGTCAAAGTGTTATTATATGAACATAATTATGTGATATATTGCATTCAACGTATATGTTTGCAAACTTTTTCTTCGCAAAATTCAGCTATTTGGTAGAAACTAAATCTTGTTTGAGTATTCAACTATTTTGTTAAAACATCATATATTTTAGTTGAATTCAACTGATTGAAAATTACTTTTCTTTTGTTGAAAATTAGTTTTTTTAAACTCAAAATTTAACATTTCCATTTTCGGTGGAAAATTGATTTTTTTTTGTTGAAAATTGAGCTATCTTGTTGAAAATTCGTCTTTCTTGATTAAAAATTAACTTTCTGGTTGAAAATTCTTCCATTTGGTTTTAACATTAACTGTTTGCAGAATTATTCGACTTTTTAACTTGAAAACTTAACTATTTAGTTAAAAATTCATCTATTTTCTTAAGGATTCAACAATTTGGTTAAAATTACGACTTTTCAGTTAATTTCAACTGGTTAAAAATGATATTTTCCTTGTTGAAAATTAGCATTTTAAACTGAAAATTTAACGATTCCATTTTGAGTTGAAGATTCACATTTTTTAGTTAAAAAATCTTCTATCTCGTAGAAAATTCATCTTTCTTCAATAAAAATTAAATTTCTTCTCAAAAATTTTTCTTTCCTGGTTAAAAAGTTACCTGTTTTCTAAAAAAATTCGACTCTTAACTTGAAAACGTAACTATTTTGTTCAAAATTCATATTTTTGGTTAAGGATTCATCTATTTTGTTAAAATTTCGTTTTTTTTTCGTTGATTTTAACGGATAGATAATTCATTTTCTGTCGTTGTAAATTAGATTTGTTAACCGTAAATTAATCTTTTCCATTTTTGGTTGCAAACCTGTCTTTTTTAGTTCGAAATCCAACTATTTGGTTGAAAATGCAGGTATTTGGTAAGAAATTAAACTTTTTGCATGAAAAATTAATTATATTGCTGAAAGTTGCACTTATTTATTAAAATTATATTTTTTGGTAGAAAGTTCAACTGTTTTGTTAGAAATTCGACCTTTGGATTTAAAATTCACCTTTTATGACAGAAAAATCATATTTTCTTTCTTCTTTTCCCACATGGATTTAAATTTTATTTTTTGATCAGAGAAGTACCAGACTCCTATCTCCATACGATACTGATACAGGGAGCATAATTAATAAACACTAGTTACCTAAAACTCATTAAAAATAAAAAATAAATTCTTTGTATTTGGTCAAATACGGGACATATTATATGGTTAATTAAAATGAATTGTGTTAAATTCAAAATTTGCTTAATACACTGGAAGCTGGAATTATAAACGTCGGATTTACGATATTCCTAGAATTCATGTCCTTGGCAGTTTCACGTGGAGGTGAGCTTCGGGAGCGAGAGAGAAGCCGTGCTCAGTCAAGCGTGACAGACAGAATGAGGGCCGCACTCTCATCGCATTAGTTGAATCAGCTTGCGGCATGTGACCAAATCCAACACAAATAGTTCAGGCGACCCTGTATGTTAAATTTGAGATAACAAGAGAATATGAGAATAAAATAAATATTCAAATATAAAGAATTTTCCGTGAAAAAAATAGCCAACAATTAATATTTTGTCTTCATTTAAGTAAATTTAATAGTAAATTATACTAAAAAAATTTGACAAAAAATGTAGACAGCAGGAATCGAGCCCACACCTTTAGGGATGAGAGAGTGCTTAAGATTAGCTGTTATGGCCCTGTCACGTGGGTGGGGGGGGGGGGGGGGTACAGATAAGAAAATCTTACATAAACTTTTATGAAATGTACAAATTTAAAAAATTTAAATAGGAAAGAAGAAAACATTTTGTTTTTGAGGTAGGTGTAAAAGTTGAAAAATGTTTTGACCTAGTTATTAGACCACTTAAAAATAGTAAAAAATGCAAAATGTATATCATTAAGTTGTATCTTTTTTTAATTTAGAAGTATCAAGATAAGTTTCTGTAAACAGAACGAGAAAAAATATGCGCTATACATTTTTTTGAAGTTCGAAATAAGTGTACAAAATGTATATCATTCAATTGTATCTTTTTTTTTTAATTTAGAAGAACAAAGATAAGTTCTGTAAACAAAACGAGAAAAAATATGAGTTAGACATTTTTATAAAGTTTGAAATAAGTGTTCCATCAACCGTATGCGAAAAAATGTAATCTTTTTATGGATATTACAAAAAATTATAACTTGATAACAAAAGGTTCTTTCTAAAATATTATGTTTATTATGCGAAAATATTATGTTTATTATGCGAAATAATTTTTCTGAGTAGAGAAGAAAAGTCTTATCTGTATTGATAAAATCCATTTACTGAAAGTTATGTTATTCCTAAGCGGGAGTTGAAAGACTCCCATCACGGTCCATGTAACGTGTGCGCATTTTTAAAAACTGTTCTTTCCGAGAATGGTTGAAAAGCACATCTTATTATTTTTGCATATTACAAGTTTGGTCATTAAATATTCCTGAGAAGAATCTCCCGCGTGGAAAAATCTTCTGGCCTGGCCCGGCCGAGATCGAACTATCTGGTTTCCTATCTTGAAGACCTGGACCTTGTGATAAGTGTACCGTTTTTGGCTGGTCAGCCACTAGTGATCAGCACCAAATATAAGCCAGAACAGACCTTCCAGACCGGAATTAGAAGTTTTGCATTCTCTGATAACTAAACAGCGCCAGCTCTGGGCCAAACCAGACCTTCCAGACTAACCAGACTAGATAAAACCAGGCCTGGGCCAAACATGAAACTAGGCTACCATTACACTTTTCCTCACGGGATGAATAAAAAAAAATTACGAACGATGTCTTTCCCCTTGTTAGTCCCAGTTTACGGTAGTGTCAAACATTTCTTAGAATAAGCTCTAATCTGTTACAAAAAATATGATATTTAAAACTGGATCGAAGTTCAGAGAATCCAGCATGACTTCTAGATCGATCGACGACTCTTGGAGACTCGGACAATATTTGTCTCTTATTTCCACGCTCACTGAGCGTTCCCGTTATCGTCTCATGCGAGTGGGTCAGTAGCACCTCTTACCCTCATGACTCGCTTTAACGTACATTTTACAACACAGCGTTGTTCACATCGCAGCGCGTGTCAGGCCCGGAGCGTACGCATCACTGGCCCCCAGTGTGGGGCCTCATTGGGCCTAGTGGGGCTCCATCGTTCCACCTTGTCTCGTCTGAGCTGGTCTGATCTGAAAGTGGCCAGGCATGCTTGTCTTCGTCGGGCACCTATCATGAGGTATTAGTAACCGTGAGCACAAGCAGCCGGTCGCGTGTATAATTTCGAGCTCTACAGTTTACATATTTTATTCCCATAGATGAAAACTAGTTTTTCTCTATTTTTCTTTTCTTTTTAATGAGTGAGTGATAATAGATAAAAGTGGCCCATCCTTAAAACTGGTGTCTCTTTACTGAAGGCTGTTTCGGGACTGCTTTATTTTGAAGGGTCCTATTTCGAATCGATTTTCGAAACGAGAATTTCGTATCAGTCAGACCGGTTGTCTGACAATATTTGAAATTTTTTAAACTGGATTGCCAAAGATGAAGATCGCTACGACGTTGTTTCTCTTCGTCGTCGTTGGTACGTATGACAATTTCCTTATCGGCCAATCTGATAGATCTAGAAATTTAATTATTCCATTTTTCAGCCGTCCTTGATGGTTTGCTGCTGACGTTTACCCCAATTTTTTCCAAATTTTGCAATTGCACAAGTGTCGAACACTTCTTCAGTAGAATTTTGATCGTAAAATCAAACTTCGTATTTGCTCATTCAAAATATTATTTAAAAACTAATATTTCTGATTTTAGTTCTAATAGATATTCATTTATCTTGTACAAGTAAGAAAAAGAAAAGTATGTATGTAGATATACATGTGAGATACACTACCAGTAAGAAGTGTCCGTAGGTGTCCAGTAGGGTGGTCCATATTTTTAAAAACATTTTTTTTACTCTCAATCCACAACCTTTATTCGAATGCGCAGAAAAATGATATCCAAATTTAGGCTAAATCGGTTAAAATTAACTCGTGTCCCAAAGGCCATGAAGTTTCCCATGGATTTAATATGGGAAAAAGCAACTTTTTCTTAATGTGTGATTTAAGCACGAAAATATGGTACTAACTTATATTTTAAAAAATTTTTCTGTTCATAATACTTCAAGGAATAAGAATCGGCCATAATTTCTAATATTGTATTATTTAAGAACATGTTACGGGACCCAAAAAACGATTATGGGATCCCTAAAGAGGGTACAGAAAATTTAGAATATTAAAATCTATTAGCCGATTCTTATTCCCTGAAGTGTTTTGAACAAGAGAATCTATTATCAGTTATTTTAGTATTATATTTTCACGTTTAAATCACATATTAAGAAGAAGTCTGTTTTACATATTAAATCAATGGGATCATTCGTGGTATTTGGGGAATGGATTAATAATAAAGAACTTTGCTCAAATTCGGAGATCCTTTTTTGGGTGGGTCTTCGAACAAAACTAAGAGCTGAGAGTCAAAAATCTGATTTTCAAAAATAAATGCCACCCTAATTTTGAGAATTTTTCACTAATTTTTGATGGGACAGTTAAATTCACAATATTTGAAAATGCCCCATAACTTCAAAAACAATTAAAATTTTCTAATTTTCTTGATGGGCTTGTCTACAGTATTTTTCTTTAAGTTATTAGAGAAACTGTGACTGACGAAGTCTGAACTGGGAACATAATACTTTTTAAAATGTCTTCTTCGAAAAATGATGCGTTTATTATACGCAGAAATTTTAATATTGTGTTATTTTAACGAATTAAAAAAAAAAAATTGACCGATAGTGTGTAATGAAGAAATTTTGTGGTATAGTCTGCATTTTCAAGTTTTTAGTTATGGCATAATTTGATGAAAATGGTTGCCATTTGCATTAACTATCTCTTTAAAGTCAAAATGGAGGTAGTTTCAAATTTCTGTTTCTACAACTTACTTAAAATTTAATTTAAACTCAAAAGTTCTTTCTAATTATAGCATCGAATTTTTACATTTTTATTATGAATATTCTGTTTTTGTTGTAATATTATTTTATGTTATAAATTATATTTCTTCACTTATTATATTATGTTCTATTTCATTTTTAATGGATTTTAATTTTCAGAATTTTTTTAATTTTATGATAAAATTGTATAAGATCATATAAAACCTGTGTGAGATGACATTTTTTTGCAAAACAAAATAAAATTTATTTCCTGTTAGATGGCTCATAAGTCATTTAATAATATAAGGCGCTAATCAGGTTCTGTAAAATATATTTCTAAATATATCTTTATGCTTCAAAACGTTTTAACTATTTACAAAGCAACATAAGATAAATTCAAATAAATTGACTGGATACTTTTATTCATTTTTGGATAGATTCTTAATAATCATTTGGAAACTGCCCCAATTTCATTGTCGCAAACCATCAAGTGTACAATATACAGAATATTTAGTATACGAATTATCTTACTTGCTAGAGTGTGTATATATAAAGCTGAATTACATCTTATTGCAACAACAAATTAAATACAATAAAAAGAGAAATATAATATATTAAGAATGAAACAACTTTATTTATTTTCCACCTTTTTATAACAGAATGTAAAAAAAGCGTATTATATTTCAATAATTTATTGATGAGATTGTAAATTCTTTTTGACAAAATAAAAATATTGTATAATATGCAAATTTTTTATTTATTATTTTATACTAATATTATTAAATTAAGTTGAGTTAGTTGTGCTAAAAATCAGGTTTCTAGAAAGTAAGCAGTTTTTTTTTGATTTTGAAATTAAAATGATGTTAGCAGTGTTATATTATGAAAGAAAAACATTTTTGTTCATGAAACAGAATGTTTTCTTCGAATAAGATAAGCAGTCAAATATTAAATATCATAAAATTTGCAAAAATTGGTAAGAAGCGATAGTAAGAAAAAATTCAGTTGCGAAAAAATTATTAAAATAAATTCTTTTGAATGTTTTAAAATATGTACACGCTCAGAAAACGATTTGTTTGAATGAAACAAATTTTTGTTGATTCAACCATAGAATATAGTTAATATATGTACAAGAAAATATATAGATGATCCAACTAAATTTTTCATTTGTTTGGTTGGATAAATTAAATATTTTGTCAAGTGAACCAAAATTTCATGTTTATCCAAAAAATCAGTTTTTCGGTACAAGAATTTTTTTAATCAAAACTAACGTTTTTTCTGTATAAAATAACATCATGAGTAATAATATTTTGATTCTTAAAATCATAGAAAAACTATTTTTGTCAGAGATAGGATTTTCTTCACGACAAAATACTTTTAATAAAACGACCGTTTTTATTAAATCTAGGTCAGTTCATTTGAGATTTGAAATCGCCAGAGTTTGTAAATCAAAGTCAAATTAGTTGAATGTAGGATAAATACTATATTCTGAAAAATTATTGTCAGTAATAATAATTGTTCATTTGGATGGCTTAAAAGAAAACGCCTTCTTTTTAAGCCATGAAGAATTATCTACTATCACCATAATTACTGAGTCCTAAAGTTGTGAAGGGGAAAAGTGAGCGCTAATAAAGCAATATATATTTTTATTTCGTTCAGTTCATTAACTTTAACTCTCCAATTTGTCACATTTCAAGATTCTTAAGGCCAATTACTATTCTTACGTAGTTCGCATCTGAAATTTCAAACATGGTATAAAATAATAATATCTGTAATCTTATACTTGGTCATTTTTATTACAATATCAAGGTGGAAAATAAAATATTTGTACAGGCCTTCCATAATAATTCAGAGAATCGTTCAGGCACAATTTTAAGAAATGATGTAGTTCGGTTGTTTAAAGTAGGCCATAGCCCTTCTTTCTCTGAAATTCACAATATATATATATAAGTAGTCCTTATAAAGACACTGACCTATACAAAAATATATTTTTTATTTATTCTTGAATGATTTCCTTTTTTCAATCAACTTAATTGTTAAAAGTCTGGTTTTTCCTACTTCTGTATATAAGTACTGAATAACACAATCAAACTCTAAGTCCTATTTCTTTCTATAACTATATATCTGTAATAAAACGCTCTTTTTCTTTCAGTACTGATAATATCTAGACACTCTTTTCAGTATTCATACTCTACTAATAAGTTGGCGTAAACGAAATATTTACATAGATGCATCAGGTTTGATAAACAGGTCGGTGTGTCAGAAAGGATGATAAAAACCTATTATAGTGGATCAAGGACATTTGTTACAACGTTAAATTATATAATAAGTAATTATAGACCGATGAAATAATTATAAATTGACTGTCCAATTACAAGTCGAATATATTTTTTGTAATTTTTTATGTTGATCCACACTAGGTATGAACATTTTCTTTCTGATTACTCAATCATTAAAGGATAGCCTAAAGAAACTGCACTCGTAATCATTTAACCGAATGTAAAAAAAAGTTTCTTCGAACACTGTCATTGATCTAAATAATGAGAGTAGTAATTTATCTTCATTTGTTATTCTCACTCGCAAGTTAAACGATTGTCTAAATTTTGAAAATTTTCACGAATTGTTTGAAATCACAATAAATTTTTACTTTCACCACATATCATTTTGAACTGCTTGGAGTTCTTGGACTACGGAAACATTTGTTTTCTGATTCTTCAGTGAAAGGATTCAGGTGTTCCATTTCTTTGGGGCATCCTATCTACAGTAGATGCATATATTTGACAGATATGTATAATAGCCATTGGGCCATTTTCAGGTTTTTGGGCATTTCTCTTTTACAATACGTTGTATATTCTGTGCTATTGATTTCTGACTCGACGACGAATTTAACATTTTTTCAATTTCAATTTTATTCTTCACTTTTCTACTAACAAACTTTCATCAAGCACCGTATTTCGTAAATATAATAAATTATATATAAAAAATCTCTTTCAAGTCAAAATTGGAATCAATTCGCAAGAGTTTATTGCCCTCTGCTACATTTGTACATACAACAATAAAAATTATCATTTAATTAATAAAACCAGAAAAAAATTAATTATTACTTACTCCGTGCGTTTAAAACAAAGAAAAGCCTCGCATGTTGGTTTCCACATTCGTATTAGTTTGGCGCAATTTTAACGGTTCTTTGACCCGAACGTCAGCACAATTTTTTTCTAGAATATCACAGGAGTCTTTGCACTAGTACTTTTCACGCGAGAGCGAATCAATGATGCGCGCATTTGATGTAAAAGAAAGTATTGTAAGAAAAAATGAGATGTCAACGAAAGCAGTGTCTACACATGGACAGGGAACGATGATCTCAGTAGAAAGTGAGAAAATAGCAATTTCCGATGTATTGAACGGAAACGAAGGCGGAAGGAAAAAAATAGGACACGCCGATAATGAAAGTCAATAATTATTGTATTTTACGAATCACTGAATGGAAAAAAAGAGGATGTAATCGTAAAAACTGAAAACTCTTTGGTCTGTAATCAACCTGAGAGAAATTTAGGTGAATTTTTTTTGATTAGACTCTTTAACAAAATAAAAGCATTTTCAGGATGTTAAATGTCAATTATTTAAAAGAATTTTGTACTCGTAAATTATTAATCAATTAAAATCGCTTCCGAGATTTTGTCCAAGACTTGAACACTAGTTGATCTTAATATGAATCTTGTTACTTATTTTAGGTTCAGGCTTCGAATAAAATCTGGGTAGGTTGAATTATGAATCTAAATATTTATTTAGGAGCATTTTAGCATCCTTATGATCATTTAATTACCATAGATAGTATCATTTATGTGTAAATTGGTACCTCTTACAGACATGAGTTATAAGATGATTTTGTCGGATGGGTATTTAGGGAATCGGGCCAGCCGGACTGTGCTAATGTTCCGTTCGAATCGAGACACTTTCTACGAAGCTTGGACACTGTTATTGAATTTACAGTTTCATTTTGGATTTACATTAAAATTAAAAAACCACTAATAAGAAGGAAAATATTATCAAAGTGATGACACAAAAAAAGTGTAAATAGTTATTTATTAGAGGAGAGTACTCGAATATGAGATATTCTCGTAATATGAGAAAGCGGGGTATCAGCTAAACTAAGAGACCCACTCAGTTGGTTCTATCACTAACTTGTAGCCCTTGAAGAAAGAGTAATTTCGTGGTATAGTCCATTTTTCATGGGCTTCTAAAGATTATAGGCGAACTTTTTGTGAAATCGATGGTGGTCGAGTTCTTGGAAGGGAATTCTTTAAACCCTATTTATTATTCATTAAATATGTATTTAGCAGTAAAGTTTGTCTGGAGTGATGGGGATTGAATAACTGAGTAGGAAAATATCGATAGGGTTGAAGTTTTTCATTGTACAGGTCAGGCATAGTAAGTGCATAGTTGCACGGTGTGGTTCACATAATATGAGATACCTGTGGTTTTTATAACACTGTGGCTGCGCGGGGGAAATTGGTTACAAAAGTGTTGGTGGCTACTGCAAAAACTAAATATATCTAAATAGCAGTAAATTTATACTTTGGAAACATAGAATGAAGTTTTTCATTAAAAATAATACTTTATTTTGCATTTTATTAGCTTTTTCCTGGAGTATCTCATATTATGAGAATAGTTTGACAAGTTTGGAAAAAGCACTTTTTTACATTTTTTGTAATTTCAGCATAAAAAAAATTTGTAATAAAATTTTTTATTTGAGCTTCTTATGACAAACTAAATTTTTTTTTGAAATTACCTATATTACTTTTAAATTCAGTACATAGAATTCCGACAATCACGCAAAACAGAGTTGGTATCTCATATTTGGGTACTCTCCTCTATTAATATGGAAAATCTTCCTTTGTAAAAATTAATTTTATATATTGAAAATGATAGAACCTACATTTGTTAAATTTCTGAAATAGATTTTTGAAGTTAGATTAGCCTAATTATAATTATCAAAATATAAAATACTAACTTTTGATCATAATATGTTTTATATTATTATACTGGTTGCAATGTCTTGTCACAATAAAATACATAGATTGCAATAAAGTGTAATGTGAAAAATGTAATGTTCCATACAAATTTGTAATTACTTATAAAATTTCGTGAAAGTGTCGAATTATAGCAATGCACACCTGTGGCCGCGTGTATGTATATAATTTATTTCTTCAAACTCGTAAAAAATTACAAAAAAAGTCATTGATATTTAATGAACAAAATAATAAGAATCTTGTAACAATTTTAAACCAGAATATTTTGTAAATTGAATGAAAGGTTTAAATTTATGCATTTTTAATTTATTTTTCTAAGGACTACCACAGCCTAATTTAATTTAAAAAAAGAAAAGTTCCCTATTTAGGCCCAAAAGGTGACTATTTTTTTACTCAAAAATTGCCTAAAAATGACTAATGTTCTTTTGAAGTTGAAAGAAATAAATTAAATTTATCAGAATTTCAGGTGAATTTTAACAAATTCATAAGACAAATTCATAAGACTTCAAAAAAGTTCAAGTTTAAATTAAAAAGAATTAAGATGAATTTTAAAAATATCCAGAAAAAATTCTATTCATTTCAGCGATATAAATGTTCAATAAATTTCAATCAAAATCAAAGTGAATAGAAAACAATTTAAAAATATGAAAAAATTCATTTAAATCAGTAAGTTTGAAATGAGTTATGAAAAATTGAAGTGAATTTCAAAGAACTGAAAGGAATTCAGGAAAAATTATCAGCTTTCAGGGTGATTTCCAAATGTAATGTAAAAAGTATTTGAAAATTTCTTTAAATCTTTGAAAACTCATTAAATCCCGTACTTCTTGTGAATAATTTCTTTGAATTCAAATCTGATATTTCCTGAAATCCTGGAAAATTGGAATTCTTTACAACCGCATCCCTTCAAGTTGCTTAGGAGTCTTTGAAAATAATGCTAAATTATTCCAAAACCTTTCCATTCTTTTAAAATGCCTTGAAACTTCTTAAAGCTCTTGAATATTATTTGGAATTAAAAAAAACCTTTAAATATTTTTAATTCTTTGAGATCGTTTGAAATCCCGTGGAACTTTGTAAAGCTTGAAAGCTCTTGAAAATTCCTTTGAATTTTTAAAAGCACTCAAAAATCAATTGAGACCCCTTAAAATTATTGATATCGATTAGAAACTCTTTAAAATAGTTTGAAATCCCTTGAAAGTTTTTTAAAACTCTGAAAAATTCCCTGAAACTTTTAAAACTACCCTAATATTTTTCCAATTCTTTGGAATCACTTCAAATTATTAAAATCTTTCAACCATACGCTAATATATTTCAAACCCATTAAAAACTTTTTAAATTATTGCAATTTTTTAGAGCTCTTAAAAATTTCTAAATCCCTTTAAATCACTAATATCCTTAGGAATTCTTTGGAAATTTGGAAATATCTTGAAAGTTCCTTGAAATATATTAAAATACTCTTAAATATTTAAAATTCTTTAAAATCTTTTTAATTCCCACAAAACTTTGTAAAGCTCTTGAAACCTTTAAAATACTTTTTAAATTCCTCAAAATTATTGAAATCTGTTAAAAATTCTTTGAAATCTCTTAGAATATCATAAAATATTTCAAATTCTTTGAAACCTTTTTAAATCCCTCGAAATTTTTTTAAGCTCTTGAAACTTCCTTGGCATTTTTAAGAATACTCT
Source organism: Belonocnema kinseyi (assembly GCF_010883055.1). Classification (NCBI taxonomy): domain Eukaryota; kingdom Metazoa; phylum Arthropoda; class Insecta; order Hymenoptera; family Cynipidae; genus Belonocnema; species Belonocnema kinseyi. The sequence continues at coordinate 92,607,097 of NC_046659.1, read as the reverse complement.
AAAGTATTTTAAATCCTTTGAAATCTTTTGATACCCCTTGAAAAATTTAAGAACTCTTGAAAATGCCTTGGAATTTTTTTAAATATTATAAAATCTTTAAAGACCTTTGGACCTGGATTTAAATAGTGATAAACCATGGTCTAACTAATTAAAAGACCTGCGTCACCCTGTGCTAGAAATTAAATTTTTTAATAGATATCACTCAATAAATTACAATTTTCAGATTGTACTTTATTGTAATTTATTATGTTTTATTGTGAAATACATTGCCACCAAGATAATTATAAAGAACATGATGATTTTCAGTATTTTGTAACATTTTACTATAGAATTAGTTAGAAATTAGGGATATTTAATACATAATATGTCCACACTATTGGTTCTTGAATGGACATTTACCTAGCGTACTACGCCAGGTTGACAGCAAATGGCTCTGAAGGGGGGTAATGTAATGCAATTACTATCGCAAGCTAGAGTCCAATGTCCGAGTGCATACTTCAACTTGAATGTATATTCCTAATTAATTTCTTATTAATAATTTATGCCCAGATTTTATATTTAAAGCAATCAAAACGTATCCACAGTATCAATCGTTTCTTTAAACAAAAATTCATACACAAAATTTAAATTTTCACCTTAAATAGTTACATTTTCAACAGAAAGATGAATTCTCCACATAATATGCAATAGTTGATATTTCAACCAAAGAGAAGAACTTATTTTCATAAAAATAGTTGAACTTCCAAGCAGATAATTGTATTTTTATAAGGAAAATTTTTAATCAAACAGTTCATTTTCAAAAACAAGAATTAATTTTCAACCAAAAAAAAACAAGCGAATTTTCAACTGAAAAAAATTAATTGTTAACCAATAAAGATTTTTCAATCAAGAAAGAAGAAAATGTTTAATCAAATTGCTAAATTTTTATACCAAAATACACATTTTCTATGGAACAGATACATTTTCAACGAAAAAGCACATTTTCTACAAAACAGTTCCAGTTTTCACCATAAAAGACGTACTTTCAACAAAGTAGTTAAATTTGCAATCAAAGAGTTGAACCCTCAAACAAAAAATAAATCAATTTTTAACATTGTAGTTTAACTTTTACTCAATTAATTCAATTTTTATTTTGAAAACAACTCATTTTTCAACCGAAATTAAAAGTTACAATTTTATTTCAAAAAATTAATTTTTATAAGAAAAAAAAATTAGATTTCAACAAAGTAGTAAAATTTTCAGCCAACGAGGTGAATTTAAAAAACAAACTGTTTTTAACCAAAACGATGAATTTTCAACAAAAAATAAATTTTTTTTTTAATAAAGTGGTTAAAACTTCATCCAAATAATTGAATTTTCTACTGAAAACTTGAAATATCATCAACTACCGTGTTGGTAGATACAGTAGTGTGTATTCTCCTTTTAAAAATAAAATTTTTTCTCTTTAGACTTTTTTTACAGAGCATAGATTCGGAGATAATCAAACTTGAAAAAAGCGATGTTTTTAACGGAAAATGTCATAACTTCTGAACGGCTCGATAAAAATGGTTCATGTCGCTGTTATTTTAAACATGATACAAATAAGCACCTGTTCCATGTGATATTTTTTCAAATCCGCCTAATGGTTCAAAAATTACAGACGGTTTTTCGCGGCCAATAAAAAATTGTTAAAAAAGGGTTTATTTTTAAAATATAAAGAACGGATTTTTAAAATCTTTTTGGACAAAATCAACGGAATTTGAAGGGTTTTGATTAACACTTTAAAACCGCGTTGGATTTTTATGAAACATACATTTTTGACAGAGATACAACATTCTTAATTAAAAGTATAATAATCAAGATGAAGCAACTAAAAAAAACAATTAAAACACAAGGCGAAAGAACTACTAACAAGAAAATTATATCAGGGTAGCCCCAAACATCATTTTCACAATTCTTTAACTTTACCCTAACTAATTTTTCATTTTCCCAGACCATTAATATTCAAATACTAAAAACTAAATCTTCTAATATTTTTATCATATACAATATTTTATACATGGAATAAAAGAATTTCAAATTAAAATGAAAAGATTTATATTTCATATTCTAGACAATTCGAGGCCTATGAAAGAAATTCAAGACGATTTCCCGGTTTTTCCGTTTTAAAAAAATCAAGCACTATCATATATGTTATATACGCAAATTGAGAGAAAACGCAATTAGTTACAATTTAGGGCTCGAATCAAATAACTCATTATACGTTTTTTTGCTCAGAATAACCAGTACCATCTGAGCAGAATAATTTTAAAATCGGTTAATTGAAGCATGTTATTCAAGAAATATTTGTAACTATTTAAACTTTTTTTTTTGAATACCAAAACTTTTTTAGCATGTATTTTTTTAATCTGCAAAGTTATAATTCCAAATAAAATAGGCGTATTGTCTATTATTGGTTATAATAAATTATATGAAAAATCGGTTTTAGTAAGTTCATGGTCAATGTTTGCAAAAAAATTATAATATAAATAAAGTCTAAAATACGTGAAATAATATATTTAAACGTTTTATAAGAGTTTGCGTAAGTAATTCGCGTAATACACGACTTTAATGGAAATGTTATGATAGCTCACATTGCATTTCATCTTTTAATTACTTGCATGTCTTAAATAAGGAAAGAAGTGTACATGCACATGATTCGTGAGCCATTTGCAAATGAAAGAACGTTTAGTCTTCTTTGAATCACATCTCTAATCTCGAGGGACGTGAATGTAATTTTCCTAATTGTTGAATATTATGTTTCTTTTGTTGCATTATGATCGCTAGAAATGACAAAGAGCATTAAAAACATATTCAATTTCCCTTAGATTAAAAACTAACCATTTTCTTTTGGATTATGATAGAATTTAATCTTTTCTATTACAATACATAATTTTGTAAATTATACAGCTCCATATTTTAGATTACAATTTTCGTTTTTCACTACAGAAATATATTGTTTAACCGCAAAAATGACACAGAAGCAATTTTTTTGCAATTTAGTTGAGTGGCACTGACAATATTGCTGCGAATATATTATTTCTGGTTTATTTAAAAGGTGCCTGTGAATAATAATTGATCGTTTATTCTTTCTCTCAGCAGGACACTCAATTAAATTATGGCAACTACATTGAAGATACTTTTACTGTGTGATTTATGATCGAGAAACAAGAAAATTGTATATAATTTAAATTATATGTAGAAGTTACATCAATTGCCAAACCCATGCTACACTCAAAATTCGCATGTATTTCAAGGAGTTTCAAAGCATTCAGGGAATTTTCTATGGGGGTTCCTTGGATTTCCTTAGGATTTTAAAAGATTTCTAAGAATTTCTTGTATTTAAAAATATATTTAAGCTGTTTTAAAGAATTTACGGAATATCAAAAGATTTAAAGACATTTTTACGAAATTTCAAGGGATGTTCTGGGATTTTGAATATTCCTAAGAATAAATCATAATCTCAACTGATTTCACGAAATATATTAGAATCCCTTTTGATTTAAAAATATTTCAAAGGGTTTCAAATTAAGTAATTTCACTACATTTCAAGTAATTTCGCGGGCTTTCAAGGGATTTGTCAGGAGATTTGGAATGAAGTTCTGGAATTTGAATAGATTTCGAGAGATTTTCAATAATTTGGTGAATTTTAAAAGATCTGAAAATAGATGATCATTTTTTGAGTCACATTTTTACCTCATATTATTTCCTAAATTTCAGGATAAATGCAATGAGAGCTCAAATGATTCACAATAAAATGTCAAATTTAGTCAAATTTAAATGTAAATTGAAAAAGGTCTTCAGTAATTTCATCCATAATTCTATGTTTATTTCAATTGATCCACACGGAAAACCATATCCATGTCCCAATGCCATGTTTCATTGAAATGTACTCTTTACTTTCAGACAGTAAATACCAAAAACCGGATATATATGTTGTTGTCGAAAATTTTAACGAGTTGAAAAGTTGTCTAAGAGTGGTTGCACACTATGGCGTGGTCACTGGCCAGCGGTCATTCATCGTATGGGACTTGGTACGTTTAGTCAAGTTTAAAGTAGGTCACTAGGGTATGGCCCAATAGCACGACTTCTGTCTCGTCAAGCTGGCAAAAGAATCTTCGAATTAATTATTAAAACGTTCCAACTAAGCATAATTCTTGGGAATTATTCTATTTAAATTCTACCGCAAATTTAGGGTCCTTGAAAACAAAATTGAACTCGTGAAATGCCTCAGGCTTATGTATACAAGCCTAAAAATCAGAGAAACTGTGCTAATGAAATGCTCTCTCTTTCTGAATCCAAACGCAATTTTATTATCTTATGATCGCTTTATTAGGTTTTATTACTATAACTTATTACTAAAACTTAGAAGCGTGGAATAACCTACGCTTTCATTTAGTTGACCCTATATACCATTAAACATGGGTTATTCTGAGATTGAGAAAATGAGCTGTCACAGATTCTACGAGTACAACTGATCAAAGAATCTGCGAAAGGTTGAAAAAAATATTATTGCGTAAAGAATGCATTCCTAAAAATCGATTTTATATTCCAAGCCTATATAAAGTTCAATTTAAAGTTCAAAAGTCTTAAGGTCAAGTGCAGCAATAAATCAATGATTTTTCCAAGCTGAAGAGTAGGTTGAAGTCAACGTACCATTGGCCATTTAATTTCTATTTTCATGAACCGTTTATCTAATATGCATCAACACTCTCGACAAATTTGATTCAAAACGTACAAATTCTTTTCGATTCTTTATTTAAATTTCAATGTGAAAGTGTATAATTTGGTAATAATGATGAAGGTATACCAGAGTGGATTAGGTGTTTCTAAAACCCACAAGTTCTCATCTATTTTAGGACTTGATAGTTATTTTAGGTATGTGATGTCGCATGTTTGGCAATGACCCTTTGATGAAGAGGTATGTTGCATTAACAAAAAAAATTAATCATGAGTGAAATGCATGCTTCACGGATACGGAGGTGGCCAATTTAGGTTAGAGTAACCGTTTTAGCGTCACATAAAGATTTCTCTTTCACTGCACGACGCTCGGAAAATCCGCAAATAATAGAACGTTTACATCACCGAACGAAGCTTGATATTTGCTATGTAAATGGTTAATTTAACTTTGTTGATTCTCAAGTTTCTTTAAGTTATCACCCATTGGTAGGTGTAGACAAGTACTATTTACTATTGGATTAAACAATACGAATTGGGAAGCTGGAAATTTATATTAAAAAGGTGGATAGAGTCTTAGAAATAGGAAAGGTTGCAGAGGGATCAAAAGGACATCAGTATTCAAGCAGCGTTTCATTCACATTTTTAGATTAATGTTATTTACTCGTCCTACTTGATAGATGCATAAAGTTTCGTGTATGGACGGAAACTGCAGATAACCGATAAAAATGGAACAATGTTGGTGAAATTCCATAAAGGAATCAGGAAGAAAAAGGACTCATCTATGATGAGTCAAATGTCAAATGTCAATGAGTCAAATATCGTTCTTGCAATTTTGTTAAAAAGTTGAGTTTTGGTATAAAATAGTCCCGGGCAGAAACCCTTTTAGTTTCCGGCATGTGTCCGTCCATCCCTCGTACTTTTTCCCGGGAGGAGAAGTGAGGCAAAAGGAAGGGGGAGTTGGGAAAATAATAGGGAAATGGAAGGAGGGGAAGTAAGCGTGGCGGAGAAAGAAGAGAAAATTAAGGGAATTTAGCGAACGACGAGATTTCCTTCAGATTTCGAACAGATCAGATTTGGATGTGATGAGATTTCGATCAGATTTCGAATACATTTCGATATATCGATCAGATTTCGATCACATTTCAATATATCGATCAGATTTCGATCACATTTTGATATATCGATCAGATTTCGATCAGTTTTTGTTGCGATTTAGATCAGTTTTTTATCCGATTTTGATTATATTTCGATCAGATGTCATTTGTTTGAGATGAGACTGCGATCAGATTTCGATCAGCTTTTGATCAGATGTTAATCATATTAGATTTGGATACTATCAAATGAGATTGTGATCATATTTCGAACAGATGTTGATCAGCTTTCAATCAGGTTTCGATCATCTTTTCATCAGATTTCGATCATCTTTCGATCAAATGAGATTTGGATGAGATGAGATTTCGATCAGTTTTCAATTAGATTTTGGTCAAATTTCGATATGATATCGATCAGATTTCAATCAGTTTTTGATCCGATTTTGATTAATTTCGATCAGATGACATTTGTTTGAGATGAAACTGCGATCAGATTTCGATCCGTTTTTGATGAGATGTTAATAATATGAAATTTGGAAGCTATGAAATTATATTGTGATCATATTTCGAACAAATGTTGATAAGCTTTCGACCTTCTCTCGATTAGATTTCGATCATATTTCGATCAGTTTTTGTTCAAATTTTGACTAGATTTTGATCAGATTTCGATCAGTTTTCGATCAGTTCTTGATAAGATTTCGATCGGATTCCTATTAGATTTCGATCATATTGCGATCACATTTCGTTTAAATTTTAATCAGTTTTCGAGCAGATGAAATTTGGATGAGGTGAGCTTTCGATCAGTTTTTTTTTCATCAGATATTGATCAGATTTAAATCGGATTACGATCAGTTTTTGATCCGATTTTGCTTAGATTTCTCTCAGAAGAGAATTGAATGAGATGAGATTTCGACCAGTTTTCGATCAGATGTGCATAAGATTTCGTTCAGATTGCTATTAGATTTTAATCATATTTCGATTAGATTTTAATCAGTTTTCAAACTTTTTAATCAGTTTGTGATCATTTTGATCAATTTCTGATCAGATTTCGAGATTTTTATCAAATGAAATTTGGATGAAACGATATGAGAGTGCGATAGAAATTCGATATTTCGATCAAATAAAATATGGATAAAATTGGATTTCGATCAGTTTTCGATCATTTTTTGACCACATTTCAATCAGATTTCGATCAGATGAGATTTGGATATGATGAGATATTGATGAGTGGAACGGATCCCTAGTAGAAATTGGACTTAGTTTTATACAAGTTTCTAGTCAGTTTTCCACTACGTCTGGTTAGCATCCAACTAGGAATCTTGTCAGGTATTACTGAGGAATGTAACGCTGCTTCGAGTGAGGAGCTGACTAGGAAATCTAGAAGGAATCTAGTTACTTACGAGGTACTTACGTAGTTTTTAATAAAATTTTTTCCGTTTTTAAATGAAACTAAACTCTTTTATTTTCAAAAATATAAACTATATTAGAGATTTTCTATTCCTTGTTTGGTCGATTGCCTTGTTCAGTCCTTTCCCGTCTTAGTCCGCTCGACCCCTACCTCCATCCCAATCTTTAGCGTTGGGGATGACGATCGACAACGCCGTTTCGAAGTCTTTGGAGGACAGTGTTTCTCCCCTTTCGTTTTTTCGCATAGTCAACAAATCTGCAAAAATTAATAGATTAATAGATCAGTAAAAATGCATACGTTTTAAAAAATTTGATTATGTTGAAATATCGTACTCTTATTTGCATTTAATTATTAGTTTGATACTCATTTAATACATTACCATTTATCAAATACTTGTTATTAATTATTATTTAATAATTATAGATTTTTAAATTTATTTATTTGTATTCAATTTTTATTATATAATACAAAGAAATATATTTATTCGTATTCAAAACCATGTATAAATTAATTAATTAAAAATAATAAAATAAATTAATTAAATGTATGAATTAAATTTTTTTCTATATTCTAGGTTAGGAATATTATAGTATATTATTTTTTCCACTTACCCGGAAATAACTTATTAAATGATTTATTTCTTTTCTGGAAATTTCGCACTCGATTTCTTGCTAATATCCTTTTTCGGTCATACCGTGACCGACCGTCATGTTATGACCCAGTCGCAAAAAAAAGAATTAAAAGGGAGTAATTAATTATCGCACTGTTTATAAATCAGATTATCGATTGCAATGCCACAACAACAGCTTTTCCCTCGTTTTTCCTCGCAAAACTCTTGACAGGAAAAAGCGCTCGTTTCAAGCAAGGAAAATCTGTCAGAAATCAGCAGGGGTCTTTCAAGTTAAAATTAATCAGGATATCGTAGTTCGTTTGTATCCTGGTACTGGAAAGGAAAAACTAATCTCGCATTGAATGAGGAAAATTAATTGATTACTAGTCAAGGATTTCGTCATTCAAATCTGTTCAGGCAATTCTAGTTAGGTTGTAACGAGGCACTACCAAAATTCTTCAGCCTAGTTTTTCCACATTTCAGCCCTACGAATTCCTTTCGAGTCTTAAGAAAGGTATAGACCATTCTCTACTAGGGTTGAAGTCCATTAATTAAATTCTTTTTAATGCTTTAAAGTTAAAGTCCTGAAATTATCTGAATCCTTATGAAATAAACTTGAATTCTTTTAAATTCTTTTTATTATTTTGAATCTTTTAATTCTATCAAATTCCTTTCAAAACTTTTAAATTCCCTTGACATGTTCTGAATTTTTAAATTATTTTATATGCCTTAAATTAAATTAGTTAAATTTTTTAAATTATCTTATTTGTTTAAATTGATCTTCAATTCAGGTGCTGAAAGAAATCATTTGCGAGCAATCAATGTTGGAACTATAAATTTTTGTTTAAAATTTTTTAGCATTTGATTTAAAAAAAAGGTAATATTGCGCGGGGCCTTTTTTTCTTTTCTTTTTTAAATTTATAAACGCTTTTTGCCGTCAACGAAAAAGTAAGGTGGTAATTAGATTCAACCTTTAAAAAACACATGGACGTCCCGTATCGATTTGGGTTGAAAAAATCCCTACAGTTATAGCACGATTTGATTATTCAGAAAAAGTTTGACCAAGAAAATATCAGAAACCTAACGTTTAGGTAAAAGATCAGTCAAGGTAGGCGCTTTTGCGTCTACAAAAGAAGGTTTCGTATTCCTTCCATAATTTCCCTCCCCTACTCCCCCTATTCTATATATTCCACCATTTCGCTTCCTCATCCTTTCCCAACATTTGCATCAACTATTTCCCCTTATCTCCATTTCCGCCTACATTTCTTCTCACGTCCCCTACGTCCCCAACCCTTCATTTCCCCTACACCCCCGCTCCTTGTTTCCCCTACTTTCCTCCCTTAATTTCCCCTCAATTCCTCCACTTTCCTACCTCTCATTTGCCCTAATTCCCCTAAAAATGGAGATATTTCCATTTAGCATGAAAAACTAGTTCAGAAATGACGCATCACGTTTCAAATTAGTTAAATATGTTGGTGGTGATTTTTAAATGGGCTATTAAAATATAACCTCTCATATTTATAAAAAAAACTAGATTTCATACTCGTTGCATGAAATGTATCTAACAATTCAATACTTAGGATCATAATTCATCAAATAAAAAAGTCCTTCATTAACAAATCCAAAGGTCAATAAAAATGAAATAAATATAAAAAACGTGAACAGATTTTACAGAGATTGAGATCGATAGCACAGAGTATAATGTTTTTTGATAATCTCCAAAAAGGCCCAAAAAACCTATAAAGAGATGGTATTTCCGGTTTGGTTCTAGGCTGCACGTGGCGGGAGACAATTAGCACATGTGTGTTGGATTCGGACTTTGGGTTCAGTATTAACTGCGCCTTCAAAAAATCAGGCCTCTTTCGGGTTCGAAATCTCGGAGGTGTTAAAGGCTACGTCGGACTCGGTGAGTGTCCGAAAAAATTAAATTGGCTTTTCAAAAAAATTCCATTCGGACCCCTATTTAAAGCCCCACCCAGCATACAAAATTTAGCTTTTAAATTGAAAAATATCCAAGTCTGTTTCCTCTCAAAAAATCTTACGAAATAGAAAGAGCCTTGTATAACAAGTGCCACTAAAAATCGATTATCAAAAAGAAAGTACGAAAAAAGATTATTTCCAAAGAATGAAAATTGCATTTCTCGTGGGATTTGACCTTGAGAGATTTACAAATCGCTTATTCCATTTTGGGACACTGTGAGCCCCCAAGCGATGGAATAATATACGAGCGGAATTCGGTTATGAAAGTCATCGTTCAACAGGTGTTTGCTCTTCTTATGACATTCACCTGATAGATGTAATGCTAAAAGAATGAAGTTTTCTTTCGCATGAAGGTTGTGAATATTATAAATTAAAAGATATTAAAAGGTAGATCATTAAACTAAAGTCAAATTAAAAAAATTAATAGTAAAATGAAATTTTAAAAATTAATGGTAAAATAAAATAAAGAGTGAACAATTTACTCTTCTATGTAATTAATTGCATGACTAGTGAAGGGAATTAAAAAAATTGCTAGTTAAGAGTGCAAGGTGCCAGATGTCATGATCACTGATCACGTAAGATAATTTGCATGCCTTATGATTTCTGTTGCCCACTTTTGTATAGGATTGTAAATTATGATGTGATTCCATATAAGAATGATTTTGGATGATGAAATAATTCCTATGTGCATATATATAAACTTTATACACACGTAGATTATACATGATTTATTTATTAGATATTTAAGAGTAAACTGCTTGAACTAATGGGATAAAAGGTATTAAATAGAGTACCAAAAAATAATGTGCGTTCTTGAATTTTACAAACGCTATCGCCTAAGTTTTTTCATTTCTTTGAAAAGTACAATCATAAATTTTATTTTATTTAAAAAACAAATTGTTTAGAAGTAGAAATTTAAGGCTAAAAAATTCTTTCACCCCTAGAAAGTATCTATTATTTATTAAGGAAAAAGTCCTTAATTATAACAAAAATTTAAGATATTATCGAGCCTAGAATATGAAAATGCGTATAATTAAATTACAATTAATGCTCTGGCATGGTCCTTAAACATTTTTTTCCAGAAAAAATACGCTCGTGAATAGAAAATATAAAAAATTGAAAAAAAATCTTATGTTTCAAAATACACCATTTTTATAATTTTAAGATTCCTCTAGTACTTTAAAATGTATTTTACCTATCATTTACCTGAAAAGAGGTGAGCTAATTAAGTACCCGTGTGTAAATAACCCCATTTGGCCCTATTACAAGTCAGGCAGTAATCGGGGCCTAGTCGGGTTATTAATTTTGACAAAGTACCCAGTCGGGGACTAAACGGGGACTAGTTGGGCTTTTTTTGTCAAAATTTCAGTCGGGACCTGGTCGGTGGTTGGTCAAGGGCTAGTCAGGCCTTTTTGTTCACTAATTTCCGTGCGGGTAATCTTCAGGCTCTGGTCGGGAGCTAGTGGCGCTCTGGTCGTGTTATTCTTATGTTTGAGTTTTCGGCGAAGTTTTATCAAATGAGCTAATATCTAAAAAAGCGTAATAATGTTTTTATTCTAAAACACTAAGAATATATTTAACAATAATTTTACACCGTTTTTTGGAGAAAAGGTTTATTAATGTTAAATTCATTTCAAATATACTCAATAAATAATAACTAAGTTAATAATTTTGTACGAAAATCAACTTTTTATAAAAACAACGATCAAAATCTTCAAAAAGACGTAATCTTATTTTTTTGTAGTATGTTTTAGAAAATTGCTAATTTCTAGGAACATTTATAAATACCTTTGTATGAAATTTTAAGAAAATCCATATTGGAAAAAATACATATACAGGTGGAAAGTCTGCCGAAAGTCATAAGACTCTAAATTTGTACAGATGCTTATTTTTAAATTTATCTGAAAGGTTTGCCATATGTAAATAAAGTCTAATCCTTCATGTAGTTGAAATTGGAAAGAGAAAAACTTTTTGATTAATCAGTGAAGAGCAGTATCCTAGTAGTAAACTATTAAGCACGGTACAGTTCAGATTTCCCTACCACCTTCATTTAAGTCTTTCGGTTCTGGACTGGTAGCTTTAAAGAAAATCCGCAAGGGCGCGACGTGCCGCCTCTCGCGCAACAGAAATGACGCTTCGAGTGTTTAAGACAGCAGTCATAATTATCTGGAGCAGAGACTACTGTGAACAACATGGCGGTTCCTTCAGAGCGAAGCTCTTCCATTGCCGCCTTCCAGCTGAAGTTTTTTTTTTAAAATTAATATTCCACAAATTTTGGGCAATCTTACTTACATAAATTTATGTATTTTTAGGCGGAGGATACGTTCCCTATTAAATCTTGGGTAAATTTGAGCAGTTTTAAATATTTCAAAAAAGTTTATGGAGATTTCCGTATATAATAAGTATTTTGACAAACTTTTAGGGGATGTTCCACAAATTTTGGGGAGTTTGGTTAATATTCCACGCGGATGTATTATCATATGACCCATACTAGTACCCGATCAGGCCCCGACTAGGATAAGTCAGGTCACCTGACTAGCCCCCGACTAATCTACCGTGACGCTACTGGTCGGGGGCTAGTCAGATGACTCGACTAGCCCCCGACTTTAAGTGGGGTCGAATGGTCAGTAACCAGACTAGTTCCCCATTTGAATTTCTATACGGGTAAGATCGATTTCGGTGCAATTCTGCCTTTTTTAAGTGCTAAAATTAAGGCTGAATAATAGGTAAAAATAGATTTTAAAGTGCACTTAACACCCGATATAAGAATATTTTCCGGCATGGCTTGCTGTGATCTTCATCCTGAAAAGGGGGAATCCAAGCGTAAACTGGTAGGGCAGCCTGAATCATTGTTTGCCAAATTAAAAATCAAAATTTTTTTGGGGCACCCTTGTATTGAAAGTAACAATATTTAATTATTATAATAATGCTATGATTCGAAACTATAAGAAACAATATTTCCATTTTCTTTTAATTATTTATGCATGCATATTTTTCTATTGTAAATAATACATAAACTAGTATTTTATGGTTTATGGTTTAGACTTGATCACTGCTGTGCTCTTTTCTTAGAAATATCAAATAATTAGAGAGAAAAGAAATTGATTATATTACAGTTAAAGAAGCTGTAAATTCCTATGTATTCTTTTTAGGTTCATTTTATTTAAAAAGAGATTTTATTTTGGCGCTGAGATCTCTAATACTTCCATAACTTTTTTAATAGCTTTTGTAACTTTCATAACTTTCGTAAATTTTATAATTTTGTTAACGTACAATAAGTGGGCATATAAATGAAATTATTATTGACGTTGAGAAATCCTTAATCTATCCGAAATATTAATAAAAGCATACCATTTTTCTAAATTCATTCAAAACTATTTACAAAATTCACTATTATTTTGGTTAGGAATGTTTTAAATTTTGTTTTTTCACTTTTATGCAGCTAAATTTAAGAGCTTTAAATAATGGATGGTTTACTAAAACTTTACAAAATTTTAAAATTCAGTATGATGGAATTATTCGATTTTTAATTGAATGGAAAAAAAGTATTTCAGATAACCATAAACAATTTTTTTATACATATAAATTATATTATTATATTTATATTATTATATTTATATTATTATTCATAGTAAATAATTACGAGGATAAAATTCTTATTTTATTGATTTTTTCAAAAAGAATCAATTAGTTTCATAACTTTATGATTATTTAGTAGGATTATATTTATAGAAAACATTTTCATTTTACGAAACATTATAATTAAAGTAAAATATTAATTTTTATATTTATTTAAAATATTTTCTTAATTAAAAAAATAAATATCAATTATTTTCCGTCTTGCAAATATTTTAACTTGTTGTAAGTAACTCTTGTATTATACCGGATGATAAATTTATGCAATTACAAATTTTATCATTTTAAAGGATAAGAAGGTACATGTTTTTATTATTTCTTTTCTCATAAGCTCAGTCAATTTAGTATATTTGCAGATCAAAACATTGCTCTTCTGAAAGCTCATTTTCTGAATGGCTTCAGTTTTACATTATTACATTTTCAAAATTTAAGTTTTAGATATATTGATCGTTTTTGTAAGTTACATGTTGAAATAAATAAAAAATTGTAGTCATTCAATTTGAAGACTTTCAATTTAAAATTCTTTAAATTCGAAAATATTCACTATTCTTTTTTCCACGTTTTAATGTTGAACTTGTTAAATTTGGCATGCTTTGGAAATATCTCGACAGACCTAGTTTTCATTTTCGCGCCAAGCTATTTATGTCAAATTCACTTTCATTTTTTGCCATAACTGTTATTAGCATAAAAGGACAAGTTCTGATTTTACTTTTATTTTGCTATTGATTCCTTGAGATATCAAATGACACGCAATGTTGCATAAAGTGTCACTAGTAAAATAAAGGGTGTATTTACATGAAGTTATAAATAATTGGTGCCGCATTTGTGGCTGTGATTGATATAGAAAGTGGGATCGTGGTGGCATGCAAGATGCCAAATAAATAAAAATATACGAAAATGGCATGTGCATTCAAATTAATGATAGATATCCATTTCTCAGTAAATTAAAAAAAAAATTATTCGTCGAAGAAATAACATGTATTAATTCCAGTTTATCAAAACATTTTAAACAAGCGTTGTGGCTTAGGTACCGTACTTGAATGACGTAATAGCTAAGGGGCGGAGGGTCAAGCATTTTTTTACGATTTTATTATTATAAGAGGGAGATTACAAAAAAATCTTGAAAAGAGCAGGGAATTTCTATAAGTTTAAGTCAAGAAAAAAAAATTTGCAAATTTTCAATTTTAATTAAAAATTGTTTTATTCCGCTTATAAAAGATTCTAGGTTAAAAATGTTACCAGTTTAAGTTTCTGGTCTTTAAATATTAATGGTAAGGGAAAATAAAAAATTGGTCAGGGAAAAATTAGGGAATATTTACATTTCAGTTTTGCAGTAACCCTCATATAATATTCTGGTTAGTCATTTATTCGACTTGTATTTCTATTTCTATTTTTTTGCAGTTGTTTCATCCAGAAGATTATCGTTTAGTTATAAATTTTATTATTTGTTTAAAAACTCCAAATTTGTTTAATTCATCCTTTCTAATTGAAAGTTTAACTTTTTTGTTAAATATTTATTTCTTTTAGGTTGAAAATTCAATTATTTTCTTGAAAAATCATCCTTTTGGTTTAAAATTGAACTTTTTTGTTAAAAATTCAACTGTTTCTCAGAGAATTTACTTTTTGTCGAGAATTCATATTTTGGTGTTGAAAAGTCAAGTGGAATCTTTTTTGGATGAAAATTCCACTATTTTTTTTAAGTTATCTGTTTAATGTAGACATTCATATAT
The DNA here is from genome assembly GCF_010883055.1 of Belonocnema kinseyi. Lineage (NCBI taxonomy): Eukaryota > Metazoa > Arthropoda > Insecta > Hymenoptera > Cynipidae > Belonocnema > Belonocnema kinseyi. The sequence goes on along the minus strand of NC_046659.1, from coordinate 92,591,944 downwards.
TTTAGCAGAAATTGCATCTTTGTTGGATAAAAATGAAACTATTTAATGGAAAATTCAATAATTTTGATAATAAGTCATCCCTTTTGGTTCAAAATTGAGCTGTTTTAATAAAAATCGTCTGTTTAGATTAAAAATTTAACTGTTCTAATAGAAAATTTACTTTTTGTTTAAAATTCATATTTTAGCGTTGATAAGTCAACTGACGTCTTTTTTGGATGAAGATTCAATTCTTTTTTTGAAGATGTATATTTTCTAATTTAAAAATTCATCTATTTCATTAGTTATTGCATCTTTCTTGGATCAAAATGCAACCGTTTAGTTGAAAATTGATCTTCTTTCTTGAACCATTTTGTTAAAAAATAATTTTTTTGTTGAAGATTCGCATTTTTAGTTGAAAATTCATCTCTTCGATTAAAAGTTGAACTATTTTGTTGAAAATTGATCTTCTTTAATTGAAAATTTAACTGCAGGAAAAATTCTACCACTTTTTTGAAAAATTATTTTTATTAATGCCTTTGTTTGAAAATTTAACTATTCTGTTGAAAAATAATTTTTTTGTTGAAAATTCATATTTTTACAGAAAATTCGTCTTTTGGGTTGAAGGTTCAACAATTAAGATGCACTTTTTTCTTTTATGACTAAGAAATGTTTATTTGTTCAAAATTTGTCTTTTTGGTTTTAAAATTCATTTAAAAAAATAAAATTTCATCTTTTTGTTTACGATAAATAAATAAATTTGAAAATTTGAAATTTTTATCTGAAATTTTGTTTTATTCCGTTTATCATAGGTCCTATGTTAATAATATTAACAGTTTAAAATACTGATATTTGAATATTCATAGCCAGGGAAAATGAAAAATTCGTCAAGGAAAAATCCTAGTTTCTACTAGAAATAATAACTAGTTAGAAAGAAAAATGTAATGCATAATTATGTTCTTCCCATAATGTGTTTAAAAACTGAAACATAACTTCAAATTCAATTAACAATGGACATTTTTATATGTATGAGAATCAGCTGACAAGCATGAAATCTACCAAACCCCATGCAATTTCACATAAATGTAAATTATATTATTGTTAAGTCCACTCACTTTATTAAGATTTCATCATTTTAAAAAATCAAATTTATTGATTAATAAATGAATGTGAAACAAAAAAGTATAAATTGCTCAATTTAGTGTCTTTGAAAGCTATATACATCTTTCGTAAATATTTATTATCCATGTGTATTTATCCGTCTGTATAAGGCTTTACCTGCAAAGTATGTATTATCTTAAATACAAATAGTTTTCATTTGTTTCAAGTACAATATCTCATTATTTCTGGAAACCATAAATTACGCACAGTAAGAGGGGTAGGTGGTAGCCATATTTTGTCACGGTCATTTGCAGGGGAGGGGGGCTGAGAGAGGGCCTATAATAAGTTACGTAATTTAAGTACGGCCCCTTAGAAGAAAATGACGTTTTATGTGAATGTTCTTACGAGTTAAATTTGGTGTCTTTTCCTATTTATTATAACTATTGAAAAACTTTAAACTGTTATACTAATAATATGTAAAATATTTTGCATGCAATCCTATATATATATATTTAGGCTTTCTTATATATGCTTCCTTCTTTTTTGTAAGAAATTTTGGTTTTATAAATCAACTCATGATCTTTCTCTTCAGACTAGTATGCAATGAATGATTTATTCACCTACTTTGCTTAACCTACTTATGCTAGAAAACAAGCTCAATGCTCTTGCACAAATATCTTTTTCTTTCTAACATTTGCATCTTTATAAAGAAAAGAACTGTCACTCTCAAGATATTGAATCGCATCATCTTTAACATTTCTATCGGCGAGTTCTTTATGTAACTTTTGGCGCAAATTAGCATTTTGTGGCAGTTTCATCAGATAGTGATGAGAAAATTGCAGTGACAATGTTTCCTTTCGTTTATTATATTATTTTGTCGTCCTTACTATGATAAACTTTGGAAAGCAATTAGCTCAATCCTCAATTAATATAACTTTAATATAGTTTTTATTATAATTCAATAATATATATATATTAATCTATAATATAAATCTTATTCAATCACAGGTTTTTCAGTGGGAGATGAACTTGGATTTAGAGATTCGTTAACCAATTTAGAATCGCTCGACAAGAGGCGAAGTGTTCAAGCTAGAGGAGGAAACTTTATCGCCATTAATCCTAATAGTAATGTGGTAAGAAATTAATATTCAGATCATATATTGACAATACAGTTAAAATATGAACGACAATTTGAATTTATAGTTAAGTTTCATAACTATTATTTATTATATATAAAAATCTATTAGAAAATTTTTCAAGTGGGTCAACTGAATTTTCTTCAACGAGTGTATGTGAAAAGGGGAGGAGCTCACCCAAATAATTTTTAAAAAAATGTAATCAATATAATAAGGCAATTAATTCCATTTTGTTCATATTTTTCAATTATAGTGCTTACATTCTTTAAAGAACTGAAATCACGTTTGTATTTATGGTAATGCATACATTGTTTAAAGGACTTAAAGGGATGCATGGAACGATTTTTCTATGTTGACTTATATGGGGTAAATTTGTATAAAAAATTTATCTTTTTAAGTTGAAAATTCAAGTCTTTGGTTGAAAGATGAATTACTTTATTTAAAATTCATTTCTTTTGGTTGAAGATTCATAATTTTAGTTGAAATCTCAACTTTTTGGTTCACGATTCAACTATTTGGTTGAAAATTCATATGTTTTGGTTAAATTAAATTGTTTTTCATTAAAAATGTTTTTTGTTGGAATATCAACTATCATATTTTTTATTCAAAAATATCTGTTAAGGTTAGAAAATTAATACCTTGCTTGAAAGTTGTACTACTTTCTTAAAAATTCATTTTTGTTTAACATTTACGATTATAGTAGAAAGATCATCTCTTTGGTCAAAAATGAACTACTTTCTTGAAACTTTCCTTGTTTGGGCCAAATATATTTTTTAAACTGAAAATTCCATGCAACTGTTCTGCCGAAGATTTTTTAACATGGAAATTAATTTTTTCAAATAAAAATTCAACTATAACATTTTTGGTTAAAAACTCTTTTTTTTAGTTTCAATCAAGTTTTTACATTCTCGTCATTTATGATTGAGAAAGTATTAGAATTGTCTGAAATTTGATACCGCAGTTTTTCAACGGATCTACACGTTTTGAGACCCCCCGAATCAAAGAATCAAGTTTTTACGATGGCGTCCCTCTGTCTGTCCGTCCGTCCTTCCAGCTATTCACAGTACTCAGAAAGCCAAACAATTTATCCTAGTGATTTTTTTCAATTAAAAAAAATTCTCAGAGTTGTAGCATTTAAAAAAATAATTTCAATCAATGGAAAATCAAAATTTTAAGCCAAAAAACGCACGCTATGAAAAAAATGTCAAAAGAAGAAAAACACTGCTTTTTGAAAGCCCTACAAGATTATGATAGGAACTTTTTAGATTTTGTCGGAAATTCGAAAATTCAAATTCTGATTGAACAAAAAAAAATAATGAAAAATAAAAAATTCCATTTTGTGGTTAAACTATGCAGGATACGAAAAAAGATGAATTAACAAAAATTGTGATCCTAAAAAAGATCTACAAGTTTCTTAATAATCACTTCTTGATAGGACGCGCTCTTTTTGTTTAATTTTTCTAAAATGCGATTGAAAAAACGTGTTAAAAAACGACACAAGTTCCGAAAAAAAATGATTGAACATAAATTGTTTACCCGAAAAAGAGCTAAGTATTTCTTATAGCTCACTTTCTGATAGGACATGTAGTTTTGGTTGTGATCATAAAAATGACATTAAAAATAAAAATGAGAAATTTGTGGAAAAACGACAAAAGGTACGAAAGCAAATTGATAGGTAAAAGTTATTCGCCGAAAAAAGAGACATAAATTTGTAATAATTTATTACATTCTCATCATTTCTAATTGATAAAGTATTAGAATGGACTGAAATTTGACACCACACATGAACCAAACGACGCAAAATAAATACGAAAAAAAGTATCAAAGAGAAATTACAGCGTTTGAAAAATCCTACAAAATGTTTTTTAACCATTTTCCAATAGGACTTGTAATTATTTTATTTATCGTAAGTAATATACAGAAAATCGAAAATTTCAATATTACACCAAAAGACGCGAGATACGTAAAAAATCTAAAAGAAGACTTATGGGATATTTTTCTTTAACCATCAAAAATAATATGAAAATAAAAATCCTATTCTTAGCATAACAACGCGAGATAGAAAAAAATGTATGAAGAAAGGATTGTAGATTTTTATTCTTTCTACTTTGGTTAAAAACTTATTTTTTAGTTTAGAAATTCATCTGTTTGGTTACAAATTCATATTTTTGGTAGAAAATTAATCTTCTTGGTTGACAATTCGCCTAGTTGGTTAAAAATGTATGTATTTCGTTGAAAATTTATATTTTCTGGTAGAAAATTAATGTTCTTGGTTGAAAAATAAATTATTTGCTTAGAAATGTATGTATTTTATTAAAAATTTGTCTTTTTTAGTGAAAAAATAATCTTCTGGGTTAAAAATGCAGCTATTTGTTCAAAAATTGATGTATTTTGTTGAGAATTCTTCGTTTTAGGTAGAAAACTAATCTTCTTGGTTGAAAATTGATCTTTTTGTACTTCCAAATTCTACACTTTAGGTAGAATTTGTTTCAACTCAACTGTTTTTCATTTAAAATAACATTCTTTTCTTTGTTGAAATATCAGCTATTACAATTTTTGTTGTAATCTCATCTTTTTGGTAGAAAATTCGCAATGGCTTGTTTTTAGGTCGAACTACTTTCTTAACCCTTTAAGGACCAAGCCTCGCTTTATATTAAGTATACAATAACTTAAAACCACCTAATGAGATGCAGAACAGTCCACTTTGATCTAATGCATGCATTAATTTTGCGAGATTCTAAGCTCGTTACCTATAAAAATTCGATAAATCGAAAATAGTGAATGTTGCTCCGCTACAAAATTGGCCGTTAAAGGGTTAATTCATCAGAAATAGTCAAATTTGACACTCGTCTCTTCCCAAATCGTCTTATGTTATTTTTTAATGTCCCCTAAATAAATTCACGAAAAAGATTTAGTCGGCAAGAATGACGTTAGATAAAGGACTCGGGAGGCAACAATTATGAACCCTAACAAAGGGGGGTACATGGTTTAAAATTTAATATAAAAAATCTAAAAATAAGGTCTGATAATTAGGGGGCTCAAATTTGTCGTACCTGATATACGTCTTTTCAAATTTTAATTTTTTTGCCTTATCGTTGATTTTCAAATTAATAATTTTTCACTTTAGATTAAATTGGTTTAATTTTAAGACTCGTAAATAAATTATTTTTGACGACTGAGATTTAAGATTCCAATTTAGAAATCCTTTAATTTTCACCGAAGTTTGGAATTGTTTTATTTTAAACACTTCAAGTTATATGATTAATTAAATTTGATATTTTTCAATTCAAAAACATATCATTTTCAAATTTTCTAGAATAAAAAAAACTTTAAAGGTTCACTATATTTTAAATTCTTCAATTTTGAACTGTGAAAGTCACAGTGATTTCTTGTTTACAGAAATCTCATTTTTTAGTAAACAGAAATTCTTCCAATCACATTGTACGTCATTCGATACGTTTTATAAGATACTTATAATAATATTCATCATCTTTTAAATTTCTATAATTCCACTTTAAATTTGTGCTTTTGGATACACATCTCTAAAATAGTTTAATTTTTGAGGCTTTAAAACTAAAGTTTTTTTTCTAAATAGCTTAAATTCGAAAATATTGTTATGAATTTTCTTAATTTTTGGAGGTATTACTTTCAAATTTCACAGAGATGTAGTTTGAAATTGAAATATTAAAAATGTGAGGTCAATTTTACTATTAAATCTTTCAAAATTTCAAAATTTAATGTTGAAAGCCAAAATATCTGACGGTGTATTTGGAGGTATAATTTTAGATTTTAATATTCTAAATTGCTGTGTTTTAATTTTGAAAGTATAAAATTGTCTGGTTTTTTAAATTCATTGATGTCATATAGGATCAAATTGAAAGTCTTGATATATATTTGCTCATTTTTCAGTTCAAAGACTTGGCAATTTAACAATATTGAATTAAAGGGTCCAGACTAAATTAAAAACAATGAAAAATTATTAATTAAGAAAATAATTGGTCAAATTCAAGCCCTAAAAATAAGAGGATTTTAGAAGTAGACATTGAAAACTAAGTTATTTTTATTTGAAAATATTCCAAAACATTGCACATTTAAAATTCTACCTAAAAAAAGAAAACAATTTCGAATTTAAAGACCTGAAATTGTGCTATTTTCAATATTGAAATAATAGCGATGTTGTTTTGTATTCTTGTTTTAATTTGTAATTTTCTATGTAGTAGCTTAAAATTGTCCGATTTTTAGTTCAGTCAAAATACAACTATCTAAAATCGAGACTCAGTCATTCAGTAATATCTTTACTTTCAAACTTTTTCAAGAATAATTCAATTTTGAAGATTTGCAATTTAAATTTGTTCATTTTAAATGGTCAACATGGCGGTGAATTATTGATTTTTTTTATCTTCGAAACATATACCTACTAAATTTTGATGTTAAATGATCATTTTTGCTATGTAATAACAATTTAAAATTTTAGAATTTCAAAAGCTTTGACATTGAAATATTAAATTTTGTTTGAATTTGAAATTGTCTCCTGCTAATCTTTGAATTCATAATTATTTAAATTTAAAATTATTAAATTTCAAACGTTTTAAAATTTAACTTTTCCCGTAATTTTACACTTAAATCATACAATTTCGAGATTTTGAAATTGAAAATTAAATTCTTATATTTTGAAAGCTTTAAATTAGAAATGTTAGTATTAACTCCTTTCTGATTAAATTGCCCAATAATTTTCAAAATTCTGGTTTTAAATGTTTCAATTTTGACAGCTTCTGATTCAGAAAATTTTCAACTTAAAATTATTTATTAAATTTAAAACGCTATAATTTAGAAGTTATACAATTTAATTTCTTTTTCATTCCATTCGAAATATTGTACTTTTTTCAAATTTTACCTACTCAAAAATTGTTTGATTTGAAACATTTAAAATTTAAAATCGTTCAATACATTTTAGTTCGATTTTAAACACTTTCATTCAAAAGTATTAATTAATATTTATTGTTTTTAATTACAGGAAATAAAAATCGTCTTAGTGTTTTTACAATGTACTAACTTTTAATACGTTTTCGTTTACAATTTAAAATTTTGTGAAGAATTTTTCAAAGGTCAGTATAGGTGTCTTGGCGGCCTTGTCGTAACTAGTGCATGAATGTAGACTTCTGTTCGATCCATTTACGATATTTATATTAGAAGTACGTCCTTGTGGGGAGATCGCAAAATCCCACGTTCAAGAAACCCATCACGCGATTGGCTTCAATTCGCAACATTTTTCCGATTTTTCTAATTTATTTCTTTTTTTACTCTATGTATGTCGTTTTTGGGTTTTGACATATATAAAATCCCCCTCCCCCAAGATATTGTCAGACATTAAAAGCCCCAATTACCCCAACTCTAATAAATATTTCTCCAAGCAATGCCTAACGTACTCATCCTGTAGTTTTCTTAATTTCCAAAATCCCCTACCGTCTGCAGCCGGATTTTTATTAGTAGTGCTAGCCTTCACCTGAAAATTTGGTCAGAGAAGTCGGAAACTGAAGAAAACCAAAAACATCTTAGCACAGCCAGTTTTGATGTAGACATTCGATAGCATCGAGTGCCCACATTCATCTTCAACATAAAAACCTTCTTCTTGACGGTAACTAAACGCAGTGAAAACACGAAAAGCAAGATTACGAAAGGTCACCCCCCCCCCCATCCAAGCCCTAGCCGCGCCCGTCCTTGCTTAACATTCAAGATTTCGACAAGTGGAGTCATCACTTAGCTATTAGTGTCGGTTTTGTACCTAATTTATTATTTTACTTGAACCGTTTCTCTTTAATTAAATATATTTAAAAAATTATGATTATCTTAAAAATAATAATTTTTTGTAGCAAGTGAGTTAAAGTTGTTATTTAGAACGAAATCAGTTTAAACTTCTGGAATATAATTATCATACGCTGATTTCCTTAATACGTAAACTGATTAGTTTCGCACTGATTAATTATTTTTTTCCATTAATGTTTGAATATTTTAAATTATATTTAATACATATATGAATCGAAACGATAGTATTTTAGAATACCCACTCTAGCATGAAGATTCCTTTACAGATTTCTGTTCAATTTAGGAATCCATCTGATAAGTTTCAATTATTGAGCATATCGATTTTATAGTACTAGATTATAGTTACGTCAAAAAGTGCTGGTTGTTTATACTACTTTAGTCGAATATCGCAAGCGGACGAGATACTTTCGTTTCGTAATATCATTGCATGCATAACTAAAAACGAATAAAAGAAGTATTAGCCACTTGAGATATATGCATACAAACTTAGCAGATTTTCCATTGGTTACACGATTTTATGACACTAGTTATACTCTAGTACTTTGTTTGAAAGATTGGAGATGCATCCAAATTACAGTTAAAATTTCTCTTTTAAACCAAAGCAGAATAAGATATTTCCACTGCCTTACGGATTTCAATTTTCATCAAAAAGAAACAATTTTTTTTTAGAAATTAAAAATTATTTCTAAATTGTTTTATTATAGGATTTTAAATTTGAACTATTCAAAATTCAACAGGGTGGCCAAAAAACTTCATTTTAAAAATGCCCTGACGTTTCCCTGATTTTTTAACGAACAATTTTTCATTTTTCATGACCAATCATATTAAAAGACCAACATTGTAATCTTGTAACTTTTTTAACATACCATGTTTTATAAACAGATTAATATTTAAAAACTGATTTCTTATTTCAACCAAAAATAAAAACTTTTTTACCATGAAAGATGACTTTTTAACAAAAAAGTTGAATTTTAAACAAAATAGTTGAATTTTCTACAAAAAACATTACTTTTTAACCAAATAGTTCAGTTTTCAACAAAAAAGTTGAACTTTCGAACAAAAAAATTACTTTTTAACGAAATAGTTCAATTTTGAACAAAATTCATTAAATTTTCAACCTAATTGTTGAATGTTTAGCAAAAAATATGTCTTTTCTACTATAAAAGATTAATTGTCCGTCTAACAGGACGAATTCACATACACCCAGTTGAATTTTTAACGAAAGCAGATTATTTTTTAACAAAATAATTACTTTTTTAACGATATAGTCCAATTTTTAAACAAAAAGTATAAAACTTGAACCAACAAATTTTTCCCACCAAACAGTTGAATTTTTAAACTAATAAGTAGAATTTTATAAAAAAAAAAGAATTTTTTAGTCCAGAAAGATAAAATTTTAACCAAATTGTCGAATTTTTAATCGATAAGATTTAACTTTAATCAAAAACAGTTACATTTTTAATCGAACAGTTAAATTTTTAATCCAAAAGACTACATCTTTTAACAGAAAGCTGAATTATTTTCAACTGAAAAAGATTAATTTTCAACAAAAAATGGTTGAGAGTAATATATTTTTAAATAATTTTTTCTAATTATTTAAACAATTTTTTATTTGAGTAAACAATTTTGTTCACCTTTAAAACGTGAAAAGTTATCATTTTCTAGAATTAATGACATAATTAGCAGATGTTAAAAGTAATATTTTTTGCTTAAGGGCATGTGATACTTACAGTTTCCTCGGCTTTTTTTCCACAAAAATGAAAATTTTTAAAAACTGAATTCGGAGATGCTATAAAATATCATAACGGACGTCCCCGGACTCTTTTTTGAGGGATAATAACAAAAAAATGTATTGTGCTAAATAAGAAATTTATGCATATGTATTATTTTGAGGTTACGTCGTTTTCCTTTCCGATAATCTGGAAATTATTTATGAAATAAACTTTTTAATTGCCTGCAAAAAGGGTTAGTTCCGGGAGATTGGTTACTATGTTTATTTGTAAGCCCAAAGTTTTCGGCCAAAAATATTGTGTAGTTTGGAAGTAACGCACAGAAGAATTGTAACATACATAACCTCCAAATGTATATACGTTGTTAGCAATATCAAAAAATTTTTTGAAAATAAACACAAATAAAGTGTATGGGGACGTCTGTTAGCATGTTCGCTATCATTTCCCAACTTTTTAAGACAAAATATTGATTATTCTAGAAAAAAAGCCGTCGGAACCTAAAACTGGTCAAATCGATACTAATTCCTAAGCGCTATGCAAATTAATCAGATTTTGCTAAATTAAAACTTTTTTGAATTAAATAAAAAAAAGTGTGTGGGGACGTCCGTTAGCATGGTCGCTATCATGTCCCAAATTTTTAAGACAAAATATTGATTATGAAAGAAAAAAAGCCGTCGGAACCTGAAACTGGTAAAATCGACAATTTTCTAAGTATCACATGCCCTTAAGGTATTCAGAAATTGTTTAAACAATTAAAAGTCATTCACTTGTACCTTTTTACAACGAATATGGCGAAAAGTCTAGTTTCTTCGAGTATTTTACACTATGTCGCTTATTATTCAGTACTTACTTATCTTAGAACGCATACCATATATTGTAATAACAAGGATAATTTGCTTAAACAATGAAGTTCAATTGCTCTAACTATAGTCCTTTTTTTAAATCAATCACTAATGAAATCTGTGAATTGAAGATAATTTGCATGTAGATCATTCCTAAAGTATACAATAGAAACCGAACAGAGAAATAATGTTAAGAAAAAATGGACATTACTTTTCTTTGAAAAATTTAATTTAATTGTTAAACAATATAGGGTATACGTCTGAGAAAAACTAGAATTTTTTCCACCTTCCCCATGAAAAGATGCAAGTGAGTTATTACTAATTTTGTTAAAATTTGCGAATTATTTTGAACAAACAAATATAACTCTTAACTTTCGTTAATTGTCTGTCATTAATTCCAGAAAATAATAAGGTTTTCCCCTTTAAAGGGGAAAAAATGGTTGAAACAAATGACTTTTTTTTTTAAATAATCAATAAATATTCTTAAAAATATATTAATTTAATAATTTTTGATCGTGTCATCAATTTAAAAAACTAATCTCTTTTTACGATTAACAAGAGGGAAAAATGTTTAAAAAAATAATAATTTTTTAAACAAATCAAGATTATTAAAAAAATACTTGAAAGCTCTTCACTTATCGATTAAAAATTATTCATTGAGAAAAGGTTCCGAAAAATACAGTCATTAGCTTCAATTTGATAGTAAACTGCTATTTGGTATTTCTTGAGGTATTTTCCGGGCACAAAATATAGGGTATTGAGGGGGAAGGGGTTAAAATTGTTTGCGTAGAAATTATTCCTTGGACATTCCTTAAGACGTGACTGTACATTAACTGAAAATAATGTTTATAACAAATACTTTTTTAAAAATATTTTTGAAAATCTAGCTGTTCCCATTTAAAACCCCATTTTAATTTTAAGAGCCCTGGTTAATTACGAAAAAACAGTTACGATTTTTGGACCACCAAATATGGTTCAAGCTATGCGTTTATGATATTATAAATATCATAAACAAAAATCGCTTTAAATAAGAGTCTCGTACAATTTATAAATTTCATAATTGAAGATGAGAACAGCATTTTATCAATAGGTATTTCTTTAGCATATTTTGTTCTTTATGAATTTGCATTATTTTTAAAATTCATTCATGCCACATATGCAAAATCCTTTCAAAATCTCTCCAGCCTTGAATTTTGCACAATCTACCTAATAGTTTTAAATGTCTATCCTTTGAATCTTCCGAAATTTAGAAATCGATTCAAAATATTCAAGGATCTGACCTAATGTCGAATTGATTTCACGACTAAAAAGAATTCCTATTATAGAGATGGGCATGCAATAAAAATGAGGACCTCAGTGACTGATTCAGATTTTAGTTTTTTTTTATAATTGTCAGCTGAATTACGCAACAAGCCTATTGATATCGCTAAATTTATGAAGAGTTGATCAAAACTCTTGTAGAAAATGACACCAATTTATAATATTTCTAACCTAGTTGACATTCACTATTGGCATCATAACTGCGGGGATGGACCATGGACCATCGAGTTATGAAACGTTGGTCAAAGCTACAAGTGAACGTGTTGGTAACGCAATGCACTGCTCAGAAAGCCGGTTATTATTGCAAGTCCCAATTTTATATGTCATATGTGGATAAGGGCTAGGTCAAAATTGAAATGACTGCCTTACGAAACGTAATTTTTTTCTTCTCAAATGTTGATAATAAATCATTCAGAAATAAAATTGAATAGGTATTCATACATTCATCCAATATTGGAAAATTATTTAATTACTATAAAAGCAAATCGCCATATATATTTTAAATTGAGGAAGAAATTTGACAATATTCTAAGGATTTACAGCTTAACAAAAAAAAATCATTTTCAAAATTCCCTGACTTTTCCTTGATTTTTTTCTTCCCAATTTTAAATTTTCTCTAACCATTAAAGTTCAAACATCAGCATTTTAATCATGTAACATTTTTAATATAAAAGCTTTTCAATAAAGTAATCTTAAATTCATATTTAAAAATAAAATTATTTTAAGTAAATTGATGTATCTTCAACATACAAAAAAGAATTTTTAAAGAAAAAAGATTGCATTTTAACTAAAAACTATTTACAAAGATGAATTTTCAACTATATGGTCGAATTTTCAAACAAAAAAAATAAACTTAAGCCAAAAACAGTGGCGATGTCAAACGAATAGTTAATTTTTCAAGCTAAAGAGTCGAAGTTTTTCGAAAATAGTTGACTTTAAATCCAGAAAAGATAAATTTCCAACAAAAAAGTTCATTTTTAATCCTGAAAGATAAATTTGCAATCAAATAATTGAATTTTCACCCAAATGATGGAGTTTTTAATTTAAAAATATTAACCACAAACTGTTAAATTTTCAAGTTAACAGTTCAATTTTCAGATCAAAAAATGTTAATAGTTCATATTTAATCAACAAAAAAAGAAACGAATTTTCAAAAAAAAGTTGAATTTTCTTCAAGGGTTGAAGTTTTAACAATAGAAGATGTAATTCCTACCAAAAGAGATGAATTATTATCCCAAAAAGATGAATTCAAAAACAGCATTAATTTTCTACCAATAAAGATAAATTTTGAACGAAATGTATATGAATGGAAAAAATAGTGGCACTTTCAAACAAAAAAGATAAAGTTACAATCAAAAATGAAAAGTTGAATATTCAGTAAAAAATTATTTACAACAAAAAAGTATAATTTTTAACCAAAGAGATGAATTTTCAAATAAAATGATGAATTTTTCTACCAAAAATACAAATTTACAACAGTTAAAGATTTTTACATCTAGAAAGAAAAATAAGTTCTTCCAAATTGTTGAACTTTAATGCCAAAAGATGAATTTTCAGTACAACCGTCGAATTTTCAACCCCAAAAATATGAACTTTTAAGAAAAAGTTAATTTTAAACTAAAAAGGATGACATTTTAACCAAATTAATGATTTTTTAATCAAATAATGAAATTTTTAACTTATTAAATATCAATATTTTAATATTAGTTTTTTATTAATATTTTTAGGTATTTAAGAGACAAGAATTTTTTCTTATTATTTCAGGCAACAAATCGAGATGGAACTCGTGTAGTACCACCCTTCAAACCTTTACCACCTGGTGGAGTTCGACCAATGGCCCCACAACCCGAACGCCAAAGACTAGTTGTACAACAAAATTCTACAGCATTAAAAACAATTCCGGCACCATCACTTGCAATAATGCAAGAGGAAGCTTTAATGCAACAGCAAAAAATGCAGCAAGAGGCTAAAGCCAGGCAGCAACAAAGAATTCAGCAAGAACTATTAGCGATGCAGGTGTTAAAACAACAAAGACATCAACAACAGTTGCAGAAAATGGCGCAACAACAGAAAATTCAGCAGCAGCAAATGCAGCAACAACAAATGCAGCAGCAGCAGCAAATGCAGCAACAACAAATTCAGCAGCAGCAAATGCAGCAACAGCGAATTCAGGAGCAGCAAATGCATCAACAACAGCAGCAAAATATTCAAGAACAAATCATAGCAATGCAGACTAAGAGGATGCAGGTATGTAAAACCCTAAATTAAAAATAACAAAAAATTTATTATATTTTTTAAAGTTTAGGATAATGACTCTCAAATTAATTGTTTAAATAATTCTAGATGGCGCCTCAAGGAACAGGAGTTTCGAATTCAGCTGGAAGATTACCAACAATCGTTGCTGCAATACCACCTGCAGGAAGTATCGTTAATGCTGATCGATTGCCAAAGCCTGTTGCTGGTATCGTAATACCAAGCAGTGCATTGCCTCCTTTTATTGCTATGCCCCCATCTTCTTCCCAATTAACTGACAGAATCAGCCATAGTCCTACCTTATTGGAAGATTCGGTCAATGAAGTTTCCAAAGATGAATACAAACAAGTGAGTGTTTGGATATTAATTTGATTGATCATCATTAAGCATATCTGATCTTCAACCTTCATATGAAGGCCGCGTTCTGGAAGGAACATAATCTTTGATAAAATGATTAATTTGCAGTTACCAATTCCTGGAGATGATATCCCCTCATCAGTGAACCAAATGACTCACTTAGGACTACAACAAATGGCTCCTGAACAATCGATTTCTGATCAACAGACAGGAAAGAGACAATCTATGCCATCTTCCATGCAAGAATCTTATCCATCTCTTGAACCCATTCAGAGTATGGGCACGTCTTTAAAAGCTTTAGCTGAAGCTAGTAATATTACTTTGGAGGCTCTGGAAGCTGCAATTTTGTTGCGACAACAACAATTGTTGCAGAAACAGCAAGGACCGACAACAACAAGTACTAGCACTACTACACCAGCTCCAGCGTATGTATTTCAGATTTATCCGATTCTTTTCAAATCTTATAAATATATTCAAGAAGCAATATATAGAAGAACACAATTAAGGAACCGTACTTAAATCACGTAAAAGCTCAAGGGGGG
>NC_046659.1:92557084-92576854 GCF_010883055.1 Belonocnema kinseyi | reverse complement strand
ATTTTATTACAATTTCTTACAGAAGGAGGGAGCAGGTCCTTCACTCATGTATGTAATTTTTGCGTATTCGCAAAAATTTTCTCCTGAAGATTATCTTTTGAGTTCTAAATTTTATTATTTGGTTGAAAATTTAGCGATTTTTTTCAAAAGACATCCTTTATGGATGTAAATTGAACTGTTTTCTTAAAAATTCGTCTTATTGGGTTAGAAATTCAACTCTTTTCGTAAAAAATTAACGTTTTTTTTAAAATTCATATTCTGTCATAGTTTTTGTTTCAAATTTGTTTTTTGTGTTGAACAGTGAATTGAAATCTTTATGAAATAAAATTCAGTTCTTTTTCAAAAATTTGTCTTTCTGATTAAAAAATTCACCTGTCTTAGTAGAATTTGTATTTTTCTTGGACAAAAATGCAACTGTTTAGTACAAAATTAACAATATTGTTAAGAAGTCACAGTTTTTGGTTAAAAATTCGACTATTTAGCAGAAAATTTACTTCTTGTTTATAGTTCTTATTTTGGCGTTGAAAAGTCAACTGAAATATTTTTTGGATAAAAATTCAACTATTTTTTTTATGTTTTTTTTTAAATTAAAGTCAATCTGTTTTGAGGGGAATTTTATATTTTTAAAATAAAAATTCAACTATTTAATAAAAAATTTAACTATTTTGTTAAAAATTCATCCTTTTTGGTTGAAAATTTGGTTAAAAATTTTGGTAAGAAGTTCGATAATTTTGTTAAAAAGTCATCCGTTTTGGTTAGTAATTGGTCTTTTTGGATTGAAAATTCAATTTTTTCGTAGAAAATTATTCATTGTTTAAAAATGCATATTTTGATCCTAAAAAGTCAACTGAAATATTTGTTAACAGAAAAATTCAGCTATTTTTTTTAATTTTTTTTTTATTTAAAAATTTATCTGTTTTAGTACAAATTTCATGTTTTTGTGTGAAGATGTTACTTTTTGCTTAAAAATTATGATTCTTGGCATGAGTATTCAAATTCAACTATTTTGTTTGAAAGATTTGATTACATAAGTCACTTAGTTAAGAACTCATGTTTTTTGATAATTTATATTTTTAGTTGAAAATGCATCTCTCTGGTTGGAAGTTTAACTATTTTTTTTTTAAATTAATCTCTTTTAATTAAAAATTGAACTACTTGGGTAAAAGTTAAAATACATTGTTAAAAATTTATTTTTTTGGTTGAAGGTTTTTGATTGAAAATTTAACTTTTTAAGAAAAACCTTTTTTTGGTTGAAAATGAATTTTTTAACTTAAAATGTAACTTTTGAATTTTTGTAAGATTGATCTTTTTCAGCTAAAGCTTCTCCTTTTCCGTTAAAAAAATAACTTTCTTGGTTTGAAATTTCCTTTTTTTAAGGGGAAAAAATACATCACTTTCGTGGAAAATTAATTTTTTACTGAATAATAATATTTTCTATTTGAAAGTTCAATGTTTGTAGAGGAACTTCGTGTTTTGGCTTGAAGTTTCAACAATTTAGATAGACTTTTATTTCTTCGTGCTCTAAAAAATTGCGCAAAATTCATGAAATGTTATCAACTATCCTAGTATAAGGATCAATCACTATACTGACGATTCGATCATTTGTTTAAACAATATAATTAAATAAACTCTGCAAGCTAGTAAAGGGAGAAACTTTTGCCGAGGCACGAGTGACCCACCTTTACCTTTTAAGGGTTAAGTTGAAAATTAAACTTTTATGTAAAAAATTTAATGATTTTGTTCGAAATTTAAGTATTTTGTTAAAAGGAAATCTTTTATAGTAGAAAAGAGATTTTTTGGTTAAAAATAAATTAATAAATATGAACATTTTAAATTTGAGTCTGAAACGCTGTCGCATTCAGTTTATAAAAGATTCTATTTTAATAGTATTACAAGATTAAAATGCTGATATTTGAATATTAATGATCAAGGAAAAAAAATAATAATCAAGGAAAAATCAGGGAATTTTGAAAAATAAGTTTTCGGACACCCTGCCTAATTACTCAAACTAAAATTACGTATAATAATAGTGGGGAGCGGTATACATATTTTGTTATGGTTTATGACAGAAAGGAGGTGTTAGAGAGGGCCTATAATCCATTACGTAATTTAAGTACGTCACCTAATAAGTTAAATTTTTCATAATCATTATTACTATTTGTTATACGTACGTTCCAGTAAAAATAATAACAACTCTGGAACAACCAAAGTAATGAATGCACCTCGAGAATATTATCCAGTTGGTTATGACAAGAATTTCGATGACAATTTCGCAAGCAGAGTGGATTTGCCTGATACCAGTTTTTACTGTGGAGATCAAAAACACTTTCCTGGATTGTATGGTGACGAGGACCTCGGATGCATGGTAAAAAGTTCTGCATAATAAAATTCCCTATAATACACTTGAATTAATTTCCGGGCATATATATTTTCGAGTTCAATCCCACAAACTCAAACAATTTCTAAATTGCACACTTCTAAATTAAAAGATTTTCACCAAAAAATTTCAGATTCAAAACATCAATTTTGTGTAAAATTCACATCTTTCAAAATTAAATAATCTCCAAATTAAAAATATTTTAAAAATTTTTAATGTTTTTTTTATAAACTAAAAGGGTTCATATTTGAAAAAAAATTAAATTAAAGGTAATCAAAATTGAAAAGATTGAAAGAAAAGCACCGAAAATTGTTCAACTATTAAGGCGATTTTAAATAGAAAATGTTCAATTTTGAACAATTTCAATCTTAATCCGCACAGTAATTTGCAATGCTTCAATTAAAAATTGTACAACTTGAATCCCTTTTTATTTGGAATTTTGAGAAATTATACAATTTTAGCCATCTTTAATTAAAGATTATTTAACTACATAGGATTTGAAATGGAAATTGTACAAAAACATTTAAATTCACATGTTTTAAATTTCAAGCGCTCTTAACTGTGAAATACTGATGATGATAAAATGTCGATGACTAGTATTACGGAACTTTCCGTAAAACTAACCGATCAAGTATAGCGTTTTCATTTCTTATTCTGAAACTTTAAAGCATTTGAATTGGAAACCAAACAATTCTTAATGTTTCAATCAAAATTTATTAATACTTAAAGTTTAAAATTACTCGTTTCAAATTAATTTTAAGAGGTTCAATATCTGCATCATGCGTTTTCCTAAATTCAGATACAAAACTTGACTTGAATTCTGATACATTTTTTCATAAGGCAGAATAATATAACTAATCATGTCGTATAAAATAAAAAGAATTATCTTTAATACCGACATTTTAAAACTTAGAAAAAAACTATTTTAACAATGTCCTTTTGCAATTTAATTATTTCTTGCTATCTCTTCTTAACAGTTTTTAAATAATAGCTGAATTTTAAGAAATGATGGCTTATTTTTTTGGGAAAATCATTCTCTGCTACTTTACTGTTTCCAATTTTGAATATAAATTTTTACTTGGTTGAAATCGTTAAAACAACTTTCTTAAAGAAAACGTTTTTTTTAACAATTATATGTGAAGATTATTAACATATTTTTAATATTTTAAACACTAGGGTTGTAGAAAATATTTCCATTGAAAGAATAAGCCATGATATATTACAATTCCGCCTTTTTTAAATTGGTAAGAAGCGAAAGTAAGAAAAAACCAACTACAACAACTATTGGGAAAATAGTTATTATTCGTAATTTTTATCATTCTAAAAATCACAGAAAAAGCTTTTTTCAAGAGAAAGGATTTTTTACACGACCATCATCTTGATTTAAGTACATTTCTGAATTTTAGGTCACCAACTGAATTTTAAATATTGAATTTTCAAGGCTATAAATACCGAAAAGTTTAACTATTAATGTTTTTAATTTGAAATATAATTGGATCTAAGGGGATTCATTTAACATTTATTGAATTTCAAATAGTAGAGATTTTGAAACGAAAATGTAAAAATTAAATTTTCAGTTGAAAAAATACATTTTCAAACAAAAATCATAATAATAATTTTCAAGAAAAAAATTAAATTTTCAACCAGAGATGAATCCCCCAAAAAAATGAATTCTCTACAAAGAGTATCATATTTGATATTTCCACCAAAAAATGTTTCTATTTTGAATACAAAATAGTTCAATTGAAAAAAAATACAAATTGTCAATAAATTAGTTAAACACTCAACCAAAAAAAAATAATAAAAAAACGAGGAATTTTCAACAAAAGAGTTGAATTTTGAGCCAAAAAAAGAGGAGTTATCTACAAAATCAATGCATTTTCAAATAAAAAGGACAGTTTTTTAGGCAAGTTTTCAAGAATATAATTAAATTTTTAACCAAAAAATATTTAAATTTTCAATTTTAAAAGAGAGTTAAATTAAAGAAGAAATACGAAATTTTCAAAAAATTTGTTGAGTCCTCAAGAGATTAAGACTAATAATTTAATTTTCGACTAAAAAAAAAATTTCAAGAAAAAATGGAATAGTTACATTTTCAGTAAAAAATTAATTTGAACTATAAAGGACTAATTTTCAACAAAATAGACACATTTTCCATCCAAGAAATAAGCTTTAAACCAGAATGATGAAGTTTAAACTAATAAGATTATTTTTCTATCAAAAAGATGAATTTTCAACAAAATAGTTGAATTTTTAACTGAAACAAAATAAATTTTCAGCGAAATAGTTAAATTTTTAACCTTTGGTTAAGACAAACAATTCAAATTTTCAGTAAAAAAAAGTAATAACTGTCAATTAAAAAATAATCATCTTCACCCACATAAATTAATTTTTCACCAAACATTTGAAATTTCAACTGAATTTTTAAACTAATAGATCATTTTTCAATCCTAAAATAAGTTTTCAACCAAAAAGTTGATTTAGTCATCGCGAAGATAATTATACTACTACAAAAGATGAATTTTCAATTAAAAAGAAAGATTTTTCAACTAAAATGGTGAATCATCAATCAAGAAAGTAATTTTTTAAGAAATTAGTTCCACTTTCAACTGAATAGTGAAATTTTCAACCAAAAAAGATTAATTTTTAACAAATAAATGAAATAGTTGACATTTTAATTTATAAAATTTAATTTTAAACCAAAATAGTTCATTTTTCCAAAGAAAATATGAATTATTAACAAGATAGTTGAATCCTCAACCAAAATAGATTGACTTTCAACCAATCAATTACAATTTTTAACCTAAAAAAAATTGCCATTTCTACCAAAATAGATGAATTTTCAACCAAAAAGAATGACTTGCCAAAACAGATTAATTTTCAATCAAACAGTTGTGATTTTTAACCAAAAAAGTTGAATACATAAAAAAATAATAAAATTAACTTTAATTTCAGTTTATCGTCAATTCCCTGACATTCCCAGACTTTCTGCAATTCACTGGTCTTTAGCAATCCCGTTAAATAGAAAACTGAAATATCCTTTATTTTAGAATTTATTGATAATTTGGTGCATCATTGTTTCAGGTTTTCCACGTTTGTGCATTGACGGACGATGGTCTAATAATGAAGAGTTTTCTATGCCCAGAATCGACTCTCTTCGACCAGACAATTTTAAAATGCAACTGGTGGTTCTACGTGGATTGCAAGTCATCCAGAGGTCTTTACGACAGCAACATTCCTATCAGCAAGAGCTACCAGCTCATGAAAGCCTTAGCGTTTTTCTCAGCCTACAAAAATCACGATAACAGTACTCTGCAAGCAACTGAGACCGAGGAAGCGAGAGACGTTTAGTAAATTGAGGATACTTTTAAAAAAGTAGACTAATTGTTCACTTTCGTCAGAATGACATGTTTGCCAAAAAGTGACCAGCTCAGAAAACCTTAATTTCAAAGCTCTTATAAATTTGGAAACGCTCAGAGAGGTCGTTTGCCATGATTTCATTGCTCAAGATATCCACACTTTATACAATTTTACCTGATCAGTATTTGATCAGTGAAAGTCAACAATAATAGTTATCTGCAAACAGAATCTGTAACTCGATTGTTTAATTTAATTGTAAATGGAAAGACTCGTTACAAAAGTATCGTTTGGTCTTTTCAATAGTATAAAAACATGTGTATAGCTGTATAGTATCATGCTGGTTCTTATCCTTACAAATAGATAGAAAAACATTCAGATATTTTATCTGAAATTTATGTAGATGAAATGTTTTCAAATGAGAAATCTAGAACATTACTGCTTTCCTAAATTTAAATTTCCTAAAATGTTTTTTTTTTTAGAATTTAATGGCTTTATGGGATTTAATATGTCAATTATAAATTAGATAGTATAATTTATGACAAATTCGATCAGCGTAAGATGATTTTAAATGGCAATAAATCAAAAAGGAGCAGTCTTTTCTATTATGAAAGTAGAGACATGCGATTCTGCCCTTGCCTACTTATTCTTAAGGAATGTACATATGTTTAATTTATTTACGATATATTTTTTAAATAAAATAAATTTTGTGTCTTAGCTATTTTGTATCGTTTATTAACTTATGCAGGAAATTTCACCAGGGTGGCCAAAAAGCTTTATTTTCAAAATTCTCTGTTTTTTTCCCTGACCAATTTTTCATTTTCCCTGACTATTAATATTCAAAGGTCAGCTGCTAATCTTGTAACATACATAACATAGAATCTTTTATGAACAGAAAAAACAAGTTTAGAATAAAATTTAAAAAATTTAAATTTATTTATTACGTCAAACGGAAAATTACTTTTCTATCATAAAAGATGAACTTTCAATCTAAAGGGATGAAGCTACAACCAAACAATTCAATTTTCGACCGAAAAAGGTGACTTTTCAACAACAGAAATTCAATTATCAACAAAACATTAGAATTTTCAACAAAAATTATGCCTCCTCTACAAAAAACGTGAGTTTACAATCCAAAAGGACAAATTTTGCAACAAAACATTTGAATTTTCGAACTGATTTTCAAAAAGGTCAAATAGGTTCAACCAAATAGTTGAATTTTCAAGCTAAAAAATCGAATGGTTTAGAAAAAAGTTGGACTTTAAACCCGAAAAGTTGAATTTTCTACAATAAAGTTAATTTCCAGTCAATAAAGATAAATTTTCAACGAAATAATTGAATTTGCATTTAAAAAATACTTTTTAACCAAATCGTTGCATTTGCAATCAAATATGAATTTTTTAGAAGAAAGTCGAATTTTCAACCCAAAAAATTGAATTTTCGACAAAAATATGAATTCTCAACAAAAAATGTAATAGTTGATATTTTAACTAGAGAAAAACGAATTTTTTTAAATAGTTAAATTTTCAACTAAGTAGTTCAACTTTTACCCAAATAGTTGAGTTTTCAACCCACAGAAATTAATTTGCAACCAAATGGTCTAATTTCTAATAAAGAAAACGGTAAACTTTAAAAAAATACAGGAATTTTCAACTAAAATAGATTCATTTTTGTCGCAAAAAATAATTTTCAACAGAGTTATCGAATTTTCCAAGAGAAAATTTTTTTTAACAAATAGTTTATTTTTCAGTTGAAAAGAGAACAAAAATTCATTCGGATTGTTGAACTGTCAAGCGAAAAGACGAATTGTCTGTAAACAGTGGAATTTCAAACCAGAAATGGAAAAATTACATCCTCAGCTAAAAAATTAATTAAAACAAATAATAACATATTTTCAACCAAATATATAGATTTTTAACCAAAGAGATGAACTTTAAACAAACAAAAAATTAATTTTTAACAAAGAATTTCGACTCTTACCTGAATAGGTAAATTTTCAAATAAAAAAGATCAATTTTCAACAAAATAATTAAACTTCCAAACAGAAGAATTTTTAACAAATATTTCAACCCAAAACAGTTGGATTCAATAAAGAAAAACAAATTCTCGAAAAAATAGATTAAAATTTTAAAGTACCTCTTCTAGAAATTCATTGACTTCCCAGATTTTTTTCAAAATCCCTTACTAAGAAAAGTCCCTGACCTATGGCCACGCTGTTTCATGAAACTAAAAATTGGCTTAAACCTGAAAAGATGAATTTTCTACAATAAAGTTAATTTCCAATCAATAAGGTTAAATTTTCGACCAAATAGTCGAATTTCCACACCAACAAAAATTATTAACCAAATAGTTGTATTTGCAATAAAATCAATGAAATTTAGAGAAAAAGAGACAATTTTTCAACCTACAAAGATGAACTTGTAACCAAATAGTCGAATTGTTTATAAAAACAATTAAACTCAAATCAAAAAAAGTTTCATTTTCAATCAAATATTAAAAATGTCAAACCAAAAACATAAATTTTTTTTATAAGATAGTCAAATTTTCATCCTGAAAAATGGAGTCTACGATAAAATTTTAATTCTTCACAAGAAATCTAATAGTTTATAAAATGGATACATTTTTTAGTATAAAAATGTATTTTTTGACAAAGCAATAAAATTTTCAAAAAGAATAATGATTTTTTAACAAATAATTTATTTTTCAGTTTAAAAGAGAGAAAAAGTTCATCCAGATTGCTGAACAAGGACGAAATCTCTGTAATCAATTGAATTTTGAATAAAAAAATGTAAAAATTACATTCGCATTTAAAAATTTAATTCAAACAAAAAAGAATTCATTTTCAACCAAATATATACATTTTTAACCAAAAATATGAACTTTAAACAAACAAAAAATTGATTTTCAACAAAAAATTAATTTTTAACAAAGAATTTCGACTCTTATCTAAATAGGTGAATTTCCAAATAAAAAAGATAAATTTTCAACAAAATAATTAAACTTCCAATCAAACAGAAGAATTTTAACAAATATTTCAACTAAAAATATTTGGGTTCAACAAAGAAAAACAAATTTTCAACAAAATAGATGAATTTTAAACCAAAATTGTTGAATTTTTAACCAAATAATTACATTTTCAACTGAAAATAATCGTCAGAAGGAGGTTAATTAAAATAAAAATAAATTACTGAGAAAAATATTCTATCAGAGTGGTCATAAAACTTCATTTTCAAAATTCCCCAATATTTTCCTGACCAATTTTTCATTTAAGCTGATCATTGTTATTCAATAACAAAAACCTTACTCTTGTTTTAAAATAGAATCTTTTATAAACGGAATTACAAAATATAAAAAATACAATAACTTTTCGAATTTATTATGCTAGGCAGTTATTTAAAATTTTGAAGTACCTCTTCTAGAAATTCCCTGACTTTTCACAGATTTTTTTCAAAATACCTTACCAATAAAAATCCCTGACATACGACCACGCCGTTTCATGAACTAAAAATTGTAGTGAGTTTAAGGAATGTGTTGCAAATAAATAATGAATAATTATTTTAAATAAAATAATATAACATTCATTATTTCCGTTTTCTATATTAGTCTTCGAAAGAGTGTTCAATTTTTAACGCCTATGATGAATTTCAGAATAGAGAACCAGAAAAAAAGAAGAAACAAAAGAATATTTCATTATTTTCTTAAGAATAATAAAAAAAATGTATGGTAGAATAATTATCTAAAGGATTTCTCGTTTTTAATAAACACTACCTTCATTTTTTTTAGGTAAAATTCAGTTTTTATTCTGTTTAATAAGAAAATAAAAAGACAATCGACAAAAGTAAAACATTCCTAAATTCAGACGTTGCTTGAAGAAAATGACATTCAAATTTCAATTATAATTTACAATCTAAACCGGAGCAAGCAATTTCTGTGAAAGATGAAGAAACGATGTAAAATCGAGTTATAAAAACGATTGTTTTCTCATTAAATTCAATAAAATCTCTAGCTCTCGCAGTAACATAAATTTCTTTCTACTTACTCTTAATTTATGTATACGTATTTACAATATTTAGTGATTTAATTTGACAACTAAATTTCATTAATCAGTGATTATAAACATATTAAGAAGTCTAATCTCAACAGAAGAGTACTTTGTGGTATAAAATATCTTAAGATATTGGTAAGAATTAAGAATTATTCGAACAATTTGTAATACTGTACATATGATTTACAATCCTGTAACAAGTGCGCACTAGTTGGGTGAAATCACCTCAAAAATAAAAGCGCCCTCCGTTATCAGGCACATTAACATATACTATCCTAGTGTTGTATACGATATTAAAAATCATTAGGAGTAATTAGGATCACTTGTAAATTTTGTAATTTGTTGCTCTGTTACAGACAAATCAATTCACCTATTTTGCACCTCGATATTCATTTCACAACAATTATTTTGGTCTAAGTCCTTAGGGCGATACGATAAATACTTAATAAAATACTCCTCTGACACTCGCCTCGACGACTTTCTGATTCTTAATATTAACATTATATTTTTGGTCCATTATGATATTGCTATTCATTCTTAAAAAATTCTTAGCAACACTAATTTAGGACAACTCTTTTATCAAAATCATATGCAGAGAATCAGACCAAATACGATAGGTCTGATATGAAAATTTCTGAAAAATTTCCTTTCCAAATATTACGGCTTATTTCAACCCTTATATCTCCTTTCTCCAAAAAAAAAAAAAAAAAAAAATCCAAGCAAATCTTTCATTACAGTAAAATCAGCTCAATTTCATTGCAAAATTGAACTAGAATAATATTCTAAAAATATACAATATAAAATTAAATCCTATCTATAAAAGAAGATCAGAAAAAATCTTATAAACGCGACTTGTGCGCATTTGAGCCCAGTCATAAAATTACTCTAATTTGTCGAGTAAAGGTAAGTAAAGGAACACCTTTTTCTATGAAGAATATGCTTTCATAAGGGTTGAAACTTCTTCCTCGAATATAAAAATAGACCGAATTGGATTAGTCTTTGTACTTGATTCGAGAGAGTGCTACGATGTAAAAATGCAATACAGTTAAGAGATAAATATTCACAGAGTGCTACATGAATAGGTTAATATCTATTTAATTAGTTTTTCTCTCTCTAGATACGTTTCTGATATGAAAGTCCTAAATGAAGTCTAAGATCGACAAGATTAAAAAGGCTTACTTTAGGTAAGATCGTCAGTACACAGTTTTCTCTCCTCTTCAACTCGCTGTCGAGTTCGATTAAATGCTTCAGTTTTGAGAAAATCTACTGTCTTGTAGACAGTACTTTGTGGTGATTGTGCCGTCGGCATGGTCGAAGATGCGAAATTTTCGGTTGCCTGCAAATCCAGATCAAGATACTGCAAAACGACCAGACTTCGTTTTGTCGCTGGTATAAACGAATTTTGATCTTGGTAGTAATAAATCTGTAAAATAAAAATAAATTGGCAATTATTAAACAATCTCAATAATCAGATTTATACTTGATAGCCTTGAAACAATGTAATTTAAAATTCATAGTAGATATTTAATAAATTGGAACAATTTTATAATTATAAGAGTACGCTTTTCATAATTAGGAAGTTACAAGGTGTTGGATAACACGACCCTTGAGTATACGCCAGATTTAAAAATTTCAAAAATTTCCCAAAGAGATCAAATATTTCAACAAATTTCAAAAAATTTCAAAACAAGTTTTGATTTACAAACATTTTAAAAAATTCACCAATTTTTTTAAAAATTGCAAAAAAATTTTCCATAAGATTTCTAAAATTTCATACAAAGTTAAACATTTCTCAAAAAATATCAAAACATTTTACGAAAATTTTAAGATTTTGTTTTAATTTTTGAAAATTTTATAATGATTTCGAAGATTTAAAAATATTTCACAGATTCAAAACATTTCACAAAAATGTCAAAGGTTTTCTTTTGAATTCAAAAAAGATTTCTAATGATTCCACAGATAACAAAGGATTTAAAAATATTTCACAAAAAATGCAAATATCTTAACAAAAAAATCAGAAGATTTTTAAAAAAATTTACAATTTATTTAAAAATTTCAAGTTTTCAAAATTTTTAGACATTTTACGAAGTGTTCAACAATTTCACAGGATTTGCTACGAATTTTAGAAGATATCAAACAACAGGCAAAGATTTTAAAACAAATCAAAATTTTTTTGAAAGATTTCGCAAAAAATTTAAAGATTTAAATAATTTTACGAAACATTGCAGACATTTCACAATGATTTTAAAGATTTCACAAAATATTTAAGATATTAGACAAGATTTCAAGGATTTCGCAAAAAAAATTCAATAGTTTCGAAAGATTTCACAAACATTTCTTGAAATTTCAAAGTTTATAAGACATTAAAAGAATGGTTTCAGGATTTCAAAAAGAGTTGAAAGATTTCAAAATATTTCACAAAAAATTTCAAAGTTTTTAAAAATATTCTTTTAAATTTTAAAGAATTAATCATGATTTCAAGGATTTAACGAAAAATTTCAGATATTTCACAAAAAGTTCAGATTTCACAGAAATTCCGCAAACAATTTCAGAAAAAGTTTTAAAAAATTCAGAAGATTTAAAAAATAATTACAATCTTTTTTAAAGATTTCGAAAAAATTTACAACTTTTCAAAAATTTTATAAATTTCATATAGTGTTCAAATATTTCACAGAAGTTTAAATACTTCAAAGGATGTCAAAAGATTTCACAAAAATTTCAGAAGATTTCAAAACAATCTACTTTTTTTCTTAATAATTCGCAAAAATTTTAAAGATTTGCAAAAGATTACAAAAGATTTCACAAAAATTCCAAAGATTCCGAAGCCATCGAAGTATTTTTAATTCTAATTGCCTGTTGAAAAAAGTCAAATAAAAAAGGGTAATATTCTCACCAAAAACGGGGAAAAATGAAATGCTTATTTTTACATGTCAAGAAGAACAATTAATCTTTTTATAAAATGTTATATTTTTAAATAATTTTTAATGATTGCTGCCTTTAAACAATTTATATATGTTTAAAATATTTCTCAAAAATATTTCATTCCAAGATATGTCATTCCTTCCATTATATAATCAATGCTTCCAATGTAAATTTAAAACTACACTCTTTAGTACAGCGAAGTAAAAATGATAAAATTAATCGAATCATTAATTTTTGTTCAACATTTTATTGCAACTTTAATCGTTTTTCGATAAACTGAGTTTGCTCATTTCTAATATTTTTTTATGATTTAAACTTTACACATACAGTCTACTGAGCAGCCTTAACGTTTTTGGAAAATGCATTTATATATTTGAGAATCTTTGAAATACTGTGAAATTGTTGCATGAAAAAATGTAATTTTTGGATTTTTCATTATTTTGCATGCTGTCAAAATTGAAATTTTTTATTTTTCAACAAAATTCAAAAAGTAGTTATGATAATCTTATAGGGCATTCAAAAAGCAACATTTTTCTTCTCTTGACTTTTTTTCATATCGTGCGTTATTTGGCATAAAATGTTCATTATCGTTCGTAAAAACCTGTTTTTCGGATTCAGGGAGAATCAAAACGTGGACTTTTGATAAAAACTGGGGAGGGGAGGGGGTCAAATTTGACAAAAATCTAATACCTTCTCTGATGAGAATGTAAAAACCATGTTATTAAGGGCATGCTCTTCGGTGACCACGTGACCAAACTAGTTTCCAGTTATGAACATTTCTTTTGGTGTTCACTTTGTCCACACGGATTGAGATATCGTGTTTAAACTTTGACAAATAAAATAAAAAGCACTAAATAACGTTTGTATACATCAATATATTGGTAATTTTAAAGAAAGTTTATTTATAAATTGATGGAATAGGATATTACCATTCGAGTTATAGCACTTCGCAGATCATTTTTGGTTTGATGCATTTTAGATTTTTTGATTCGTTCATATTGAGCACTGACACGAATATTATACTAAATCGTCTAAACCTTGAAAAAAATAAATATAAGCAATAAAATTTGAACATTCTTTGCAAATTTAAATCATTTTCTGAAGACGCACATTTCTCAAGATGGGACTTGGACGGATTTTCAAGTATCATATACTAAGATGTTCCTCGATTTTTTTAAATCGAGGCATCTATTGTATCGACGTTAAAATTTTATTTCATATTCCTTTAATATTTTACTAGAAAACTTTCTTCGTAATTATAAACATTTTGATGTATACAAACGTTTCTTAGTGCTTTCTGTATAACTTCCTAAATCCTGCACACGATATCTCAATCCGTGTGGACGTAGTTAGGACAAAAAAAAAATGAAAATCATTTCATTCTCAAAGTTTCTTTTTTCTCCGCTAGAAATCGCTAAAAATGCTCCAAAAATAATGATAGATTACGTGTGTGCAGATGCTAAAATTTTCATTTGCATCAAATGTGCAAATTTTATTGCTTATATTAATTTTTTTGAAGGTTTAGACAATTTAGTCCAAAATTTGTGTCAGTGCACATTATACGCGAATCAAAAAATCTGAAATGCATCAATCCAAACATTATCTGCAAAGTGCTATAACTCGAATGGTAATATCGTATTTCATCAATTTATAAATAAACTTTCTTTAAAATTATAAACATATTGATGTATACAAACGTTCTTTAGTGCCTTTTATTTAATCTGTCAAATTTTACAACGATATCTCAATCCGTGTGGATACAGTGAACACCAAAAAAAAATGCTCATAAACGGGGACTAGTTTGGTCACGTGGTCACCGAAGAACATGCCCTTAAGCAAAAAATTTATTTTTAATTTTCGTAATTTTTTACTACTGTTCACTAGTAAAAGCTGTAAATATAACATATTCATCATAATTTTTGAACCAATAGGAAATGTTTTTAATCATAAATTGTTAAATTTTACTAATTAAATTTTTTCACTTGTCTAATGCCAACCCACAAGTTTTTGTCGTTCAAAATTGTTTGAAATTTTTCAGCTTAAAATTTTTTTTTAAGTGTATTTAGTTGTAATAGTTCAGCACTTGAAACGTATACCTTATTCATCATTAATAATTTATGTAAATGCTATAATTGCCTTAATTATTATTTAATAATGGGTACACTTAGTAATTACAGAGAATTTTCCGCTCAAGTCAATTATTTTCTTTTCAAATATCGTATATTTAAAGATGAAGGGGGAAGAGGGGGAAGATTTTTGAGAATAAAGAAAAAAGGGAGATTTCAAGAAAAAAGGTTAAACTAAAAAAAAAGGGGGAAGATTGTGCACCCTGACAATCTCATGTCAGTTTTAATTATGAAATAGAGAAACCGAAAATTTAATTTTTTAATGTATTTGATATAAACTTGTGTATTGCTAGAAGTCGATGGCCTGATTAATATCACGTTTTCTAACAAAGAGATATATACAAACCTCCTCATTTTCCTCATGTCCATTGTTATCTTCGTCAGACGTCGACTGATGACGATTCGAATGCGTATTCGTAGTGGGCGTGGGACTAGGAGCTGCTCTTAATCTTCCTCTGCCTGGTGGGGAAGCAAGTTGCAAAGCCACAGTATTTACTAAAAAATAAAAATAAAACATATTTTAAATCCATTCAATGAAAAGAAACTAAAACTTTAAGTGTTTCAGTTATATTTTTTTTTTTACTAAAACCAGGGGATGCCTACTCAAGTCCTGAAAAAAGAAATTCCATGACAATTCCAGGTTTTCTCCAGGTATCTTAAGTGTTTTCCAGGTTATGATTTTTCATAGTACCAAATATTAGTTGGATTTTCAATTAAAAAATACCACTTTCAACAAAGTAGTTGAATTTCAAACTTAAAAAGATCACTTGTCAACAAAAAATGAAATAGTTTAATTTTTAGACCAACAATAATTTTCCGCAAAAACATTTCAATTAAGGAGTTTTATTATCAAACAAACAGATGAATATTAAATTAAAATTATAAATATTTAATTGGCATACTTAAATTTTCAAACAAGAAGATTAATTTTCTACCAAGACAAGACGAGTTTTAAACGAAATGATTGAATTTTCAACTAAAAAAGATAAATTTTCAACAAAGCTGTGGACTAAAACGATGAATCTTCAACTGGAATAATTAAGTTTTCAACCAAAGATCTTACTTTGAACCAAGATGATTAATTTCTAACAAAAAAGACGAATTTTCAACAAAATACATGAATTTTCAACTAAAAAAGATAAACTGTCAACCAAAAATGAATGGTTACATTTTCAGTGAAAACAAAAAAGTTCAACCACAAAAATTAATTTTAAACCAAAATGATGAATTTTAAATTAAAATGATGATCCTCAAATGGAATAGTTGAATTTTAAACTAAAAAGATTATTTTTCAACTAAAAGTATGAATTTTTAACTAGAATAATAGAAATTTCAGTCAAAAAGATAAAATTTCGATTAAAAAGGATAATTTTTTAACAAGAAATTAGTTAGGTAAAATTTGAATAAAAAAATTAATATTCAACGAATAATATGAAGTTTTAATTAAATTGATGGATTTACAACTGGAGTAATTACATTTTCAGTTTAAAAAACATTAATTTTCAGTCACAGAAAAAGAGAATTGTCAACAAAATAACTCATTTTTCAACACAAAAAAAAAGAATCTTCCATTAAAAGTATAATAATTTATCTAAAAAATAATACTTTTTAAAAAAGAGCTTAACTTTGAACCAAGTAATTAAATTTTTCAAAAGGGGAATATTATTTACAACAAAAGTGTTTAACTGTCAGCCATTTAGTTTTATTTTCAACCAAAAACATGTATTTTTAACTAAAATGATGAATATTTAACTGGAATAGTTGAATTTTAAACTAAAATAATAAAATTTTAATTCAAATGATGAATATTTACCTAGAATAATTGAACTTTCATGCAAAACAAAAAAACTATTTTTTAACGAAGACGATTAATGTCTACCAAAAATATGACTTTTCAACTAAAAAAAAATATGATTTTTCAACCAAAAATTGAATAGTTAAATTTTGAATAAAAAAAAATAATGTTCAATGAAAGAGAAGAATTTTTAACTAAATTGATCGAATATTCAAGTAGAATAGCTCGTTCTTCGACCAAAGAAATGTATTTTTAATTAAAATAACGAATCTTCAACGTGAAAAAATTAATTTTTAACAAATGAGTTTAATTTTAATTTAAATATTCGTCTTTTTGGCAGTAAATTAATCTTTTCATTTCAAAAATCATATTTTTTGTTGATAAACCAACAATTTAGTTGAGAATTCTTGAATTTTGTTTTAAAACAATTTATTCCACAGAAAATTAATTTTTTTTAATTTATCTTTTTGGTTAAAATTGAACAACTTAGGTTTTAATGTTGAACTGTTTTCTTACCAAGTAATCACATTTTTATTTCAAAACAGATAAATTGTGATCGAGAACTGTAGCAATTGATATTTCAAAAAAACAATATTAAATTCTGTTCAAACTGTTCAATTTTTAAGCAAAAAGATCAATTTACAAACAGGAAGATTAATTTTCCACGAAACAGAACGAATTAAAAAAGTTAAATACAATTTAAAAATAGGACACAATTCTTTGAATTATGTAAATTTGAAATGAATTCAGAAAAATTCAAAAGAATTTAAAAGAATTTGAAGAAATGTCTAAGAATTTAAGTTGAGGTTTAAATTCCTTTATTAAAACCATTTGGAAATTCTATGAAATTGTTGAAAACTCTTGAAAATGCCTTGGATTTTTTTTAAATACCCTAAAATTTTTCAATGTCTTTGTTATCCCTTCAAAATATTGAAATAAATAAACAATTCCTGGGAATCTTTTAAAATGCCCTAAAATATTTCAAATCCTCTAAAATCTTTTGAAATCCCTTGAAAATTTTGACAAGCTCTAGAAAACGCCAAAGAATTTTTAAAAATACCTTAATATTTCAAATTCTTTGATCATTTTATCAATTGAATTCCGAAAACTAACTTCAAAACTATTCAAATGCTGAAATCTTGAAAAATGTATTAAAGTACATTGAGAGCATTAAAAAAACCCTTACAATAAATGAAATCCTTGGAAACCTTACAAAATCTCGTAAAATATTTTTAAGTGTCTTAAAACCTTATAGGTCCTGTAAAATTGCCCCATATATTCAAATTATTGAAGATCAATTAAAAAGCTTCTTGGAATCTTTTAAGATTTTCCCAAATATTTCAAATCCTTTGAAACTCTGCAAAATACCTCACCTCTCGTGAGTAAAATTTTTTAAATCCAATAACAGGATGACCACAATATTGAATTTTCCAATTCCCCTGCCAATTACCTGACATTTAGACGAATTTCCCTGACAGAAAAGTATTACAAAAGCGAATAAGGTGTCAATAATGTGCCAAGCAAAATAGTGAAACAAGCCAAAAAAATGCGCTTTACATAGTAGTATGGATTAATTAAGGTCCGAAAACTCAGCGCCGCCACTAACGAAAACAAACGGTCATATAATGCATACTTCGTTGCTATTTTTTACAAACGAAATTTTCTTTTGCTCTGTTTGTTTCTTTAGAAAACAGGGCGGCGCTAGCTTGCCTTCAACTCAGCGGCGATCTCTACAAAAATCATTAAAGTACAAAAAAATGACTAAGTTAGATTTTTTGCTTTTCAATGTGCTATGAATCGCTTTTGTAAAATCAACCCTTATTTTTAAAAAATGACCCCCTGTAATGAAAAAAGTATTTTAAAAACCACTAGGCTAGATTTTTTTGCTGTCCAATGTGATATGAAACACCTTGGTAAAATCAACCCTTATTTTAAAAAGCAACCCCCTGTGCTGCAAAAACCTATTTTTAAAAAAGAAACTATCTAGATGGAAAATACTTCGAAAATATTAACACGGTATTTTTAAAGCATAAATGAGGAGCAAAGTTATTCTTCAGTCCTAATCGTTACGAAAACAACCCCCGTATTTATATCCAAATACAGAACTGCAGACTGATGCCAAAAATGGTATAATGGGATAATTTTACAAAAACGATTAATATGATATTGGAAAATAAAGAAAGAGCACACAAATTAAGAGCACAAAAATCCCAACAGTTAATGTATACAATTTTTGGCAGCATTCTGCAGGTTTTTTTTTATATATGTTTTGCAACACAGGGGGTCGCATTTTAAAATAAGGGTTTATATTACAAAAATGTTTCATATCACATTGGAAAGAAAAAAAATCTAGCCTAGTCATTGTTTTAAACAAGGGTTGATTATACAAAAGCGCGTTATGTCTTCATGGTTATTTATATTATTTATGGACAAGTGTTTAAGAATGGCTCTCTTCGACGAAGAGGGTGTGGATCTCGAAACAGTAAGGGTACGAGGGTTAGCGTTCGCAGATGATAAGGTTGTTACGGCAGAGTCTATCGAAGACCTACAAAGAATGTTGAATAAACTAAATGCAAGCATGAAGAGCATGGGCTTAAAAATTAACGCAAATAAAACAAAAACTATGGTGTTCGAAGGAAATAGTGAGAAAACGCTATGCAATATTTTATTAAACGATGAGAGAATTAAACAAGTTGATAAGTTCGTATACCTTGGTAGCTTATTTACTAGGGACGGGAAGATAGATGAGGAATTAGATAAACGAATAAATGAAGGTAAGAAGGTTACTGGTAGAGCAGGTCCCCTCATCAGAAGTAAAAATATAACAAATAAAGCTAAAATGGCAATACATAATTCTATATTTGTACCGACTGTACAAATATCGGTTAAGATGGTTCGGACATGTTAAGAGAATGCCAAATGAACGACTAACGAAACAAGTGTATCAAGGTAAAGTAAATGGCAGCATGCCCAGAAGTAGACCGCGCAAAGAATGGTTAGAATGTGTGAATGAGACCCTACTTGGAAGAGACATAAGAAGTCACAGAAACACGAGAGCCTGCATGAAAAAATGCATGGACTTGAAAGAAGTTAGAGAAGTATGCCAGGACAGGAAAGTATGGCGGAAAATAGTTAATAAAAAGAGTGT
>NC_046659.1:92545105-92556984 GCF_010883055.1 Belonocnema kinseyi | reverse complement strand
AAAAATCTCTATCCCATCCACACACTACTCCTTTCTCCTGCCGAGTGAGTCACGCCTACCCCGAAAGGGAAATGGCTTAATGGTGTAATAATAATAAAAAAAATTCATAGCACATAACCCTGTTTTCTCGAAAACTAATAGAGCAAAACAATTTTTTGTTGGCAAAAAAATGCATTATATGACATTTTGTTTTTCGTTTGTGGCTCCGCTGAGTTATGAACTGATTAATTAACTAAAGGAGACGTATCCAAACTGTCACTAAATAATTACAAATAAAAAACTAAGAATCGAAGTCTATTTTTAAAGAATGTACATTGCAAAATTATTTATATTTAATAAGGAAGTGCTTTCAAAATATTATAAAAAAACCTCAGAAATCTTTTGAAATATCATAAAACCATATAGGTCCTCTAAAATCGATTAATTTATTCCTGTTTTCTAGAAAATGCTTTATCCTAAAATATTTTAACAGCTGTGAAATCCCTTAGAATAATGAAATTAATTCATAATTCCTTGGAATCTTTAAAAATTCCCTGAGACCTGAATTGAATAGTGATTAACCCATTAGTTAATTTATTAAAAGAAAAGTGACATCATCAAAGGTTGCATTAATGGCTGCAAATAGGGCAAGATAGGGACCCAATCTTGAAAATAGGGTATTTTAGGGACCGGTCTATGTGGCCTGAAATTACTCTCGACAAAAAAAAAATCACTCATCAACCTTACCTTCGACAGGTGGCCTATTCAAAGGCGGCTTAAGTTTTCTGTTAATACTCGGTGGCTCAGCGGGTGAATGTTCCGTCGAATTAACATCTGGGACAGATCCTGCTAGTCCCGGAGAAGGTTCATTGCTGATGACAGATGTTGAGTCACTCATTTTCCTGCCAGGCTTGAGTCCCCTGTTAACTAGAGGTGGTGGTGGAGCCAACGTAGTAGGCACTAAACTCGAACAGTCCTTTAACAATGGACTCGGGAGATTCGAGTATGTCGCTGTAGTTGAACTTTCCGATCGAGGACTCGAAGGCTCGACGACATCTTCATGAAAATCGTAGCGAAATATGCGATCGTCCACCGCCGATGGCGTGGCATTTGAATAGAAACACTTTCGTCCACTAGTGCCGGCTTCTATTCCCGAAGAACCCTGCGAAGATTTTGGAAACTCGTAAGTTTCGTCAGTTATAATCGCAGTTGCAGGCGTCGATGGCGCTGGAGTGGCAGGAGTCGTTGGTTTCGAACTTTCAGTCGCGCCATCCAGATTCAGGTAGTTGTGGCCAGGATTATCTGGCAACATGTGAGGCGGTTTCGGCGGCCTTGGTGGAGCTGGCAGCTCTTCGGTTACGGGAGGAGCGGCAGAATCGACGATTCTCAGCTTACCAAATCTTTTTCTCACGCTCCATGAGCCTATTTCTGCGTCACTTGGGCTCTGGGAAGGTTTAAGGTCTCCTGAAATTATAAGAACAAAAAAAAAACGTAAACTACGTAACCAATTTTAGGCATTTTTTTAATGTGAATCAATATTTGCCGCGCCGTGAATTATATACTTCGGTGATAAATCAAAAATTAAAATAAAAAAGTGATTTTTAGAGAAAGTGTTGAAATGTGCCGAATTGAATTTTATTTGACAGTTAATCCTGGCATTTTTTAATTTTTTAATTCACAAAGGTACATTTTAACCAAATATGGAAGTTAAACTTATAATAATTAAAAAATAATAATTTTTAATTATAAAAATAATAATTCTCGACCAAAGTGTTGATTTCTATTACCAAATTATTTAACTTTAAAGACAAAATGACGAATTTTCTATACCAAATAGTTGAATTATCAAATTAAATATATGAAATTTTAACAACAAAAATTGTATACCAAAAAAAAGAGGAATTTTCAACAAAATACATGAATATTCAACCCAAAAGTTGAATTTTTAACTTAACTAGATTAATTTTCAACAAAGCAAACAAAAAATCCAATTTTCACAAAATAGTCCAATTTCAACATAAAATTGAATTTTTACTTAAAAAATAACCATGTTTGAACAAGAATAGAATAGGAGAATGTTCAATTATCAAAGTAATTTTTCAACAAAAAAAGGCATTTTTAACTGAAAAAGATTAATTTTTAAACAAAAAAATAATTTACCACCAAAAAATGTGAATTTTAAATAAAGTTCAAGACTTCTCAAACAAAAAGTTGAAGTTTAAACTGAAAAAGATGAATTTTTAAACAAAAAGATTAATTTACTACGAAAAACCACAAATTCAAGCATTCTCAACCAGTTGACTTTTTAAGAAAGAAAAATATATATTTTTAATTTTTAAGAAAATAGTTCAACCTTAAAACCTAGTTGTTCAACTTTTAACCAAAAAGATGAATTTTTAAACAAAAAGATTAATTTTCTACCAAAAAAATTGTTTAAAAACAAAATTTAAGAATTCTCAAACCAAACTAAAAAATATGATTTTTCAAACGAAAAGGTTAATTTACTAACGAAAAATATGAATTTTAAATAAATTTAAGAATTCTCAACCAAACAGTTGAGTTTTCAACTAAAAATCATGAATTTTTAAACAAAAGAATAATTCATTACCAAAAAGGCGAATTTTCAATAAAACTAAAAAATTCTCAACCAAAACGTTCAAATTTCAACAAAAAAAGATTGATTTTTAAACAAAAAGTTAAATTTGCAACTAAAAAATAGGAATTTTTAAACGTAAAAGTTATTTACTACCGAAAAAACAAATTTTCAATAAAATTCAGAAATTCTCAACCAAAAAGTTAAATATTCAACTGAAAAAGATTAATTTTCAAGTAAAAAGATGAATTTTTATACAAAAAGAGTAATTTACTACGAGAAAATACGAATTCTCAATCAGATCTAAAAATTATAAAAAAATGGAATTTTAACAAAAAAACATACATTTTTAAGCAAATTAATTTTTTACCAAAAAACATAAAATTACAATCAAATTCAAGAATTCTCAACCAGTTGAATGTTTGAGAGAGAAAGAAATGTATTTTTAATTTTTAAGAAAATAGTTCCAACTTTAAAACCTAGTTGTTCAATTTATAACTAAAAAGATGAATTTTTAAACAAAAAGATGAATTTTCTATCGAAAAAAAGAACAAATTTTTAACAAATTTTAAGAATTCTCAACCAAAATGTTGATTTTTCGACAAAAAAAGAGGCACTTAAAAAAAATTCCTACGAAAAAAGACGAACCTTAAATAAGATTTAAGAATTCTCAAACCAGAAGTTGAAGTGTCAAATAAAAAAGATAATTTTTTTAACAAAAAGATTAATTTACTACCAAAAAAAACGAATTTTCAATCAAATTCAAGAATTCCCAACCAGTTGAATTTATAAGATATTTATTTTTTTTATTAAAAAATAATAGTTCAACTTTAAAACGTTGTTATGCATTTTTTAACCAAAAGTATGAATTATTAAACAAAAAGAATTATTTTCTATCGGAATTTTTGTAAAAACAAAATTTAAGAATTCTCAACCTGGTTGTTAATTGTCAACAGAGGCATTTTTAAGCAAAAAATTAATTTAATATAAAAAAAGGTGTAAATTAAAAAAAAAAACAAGAATTCTCATCCAAAAGTTAAAGTTTTAACTAAGAAAAGATGAAATTTTTAAACAAAAAGAATAAATTACTACCAAACACGAAGAATTTTGAATTAAATTCAAGAATTACCAAACAAAAAGTTGAATTTTCAACTAGAAAAGATGAATTTTTAAACAAAACAATTAATTTGCTACCAAAAAAGACGAATTTTAAATAAAATTCAAGAATTCTCAACCAAAAAGTTGACTTCAATTTAAAAATATATGAATTTTTAAACAAAAAGAATAATTTATCATAAAAAAAGACGAATTTGCAACAAAATTTAAGAATTCACCACCAAAAAGTTCAAGTTTAAAATAAAAAGGATGAATTAAGAAAAAAAATAATTTGCTACCAAAAAAATACGAATTTTCAATCAAATTCAAGAATTCTCAACCAAAAAGTTAAATTTTTAACTAAAAACATAAATTTTTAAACAAAAAGGTCAATGTAATACCCAAAAAAGCACGAACTTTTAGTAAAATTCAAGAATTCTAAACCAAAAAGTTGAGCTTTCAACTAATAATATAATTTTGAAAAAAACCGATTAATTTCCTACCGAAAACATTCATTACCTGGAAACTTATTAAAAAAAAAAAAAAAAAAAAAAAAAACGTTACCTTGTGTACTTTTAGAAGAAAATCTTTATATTCTAAAAGCTCAATTATACGTGTAACGTTACTTTGACTGTAGCCCTACCCCCTAACCGTTACCAACTGTAGATTTTGTGGGATCCCCCCTCCCCCCTCCATCATTTCCGTACCAAAATTATCAGCAGTTGGTAGAGACCTTGACAGCATCAGCACAAAAGAAATGATAGCAATTCAAGCCATTTGAGAGATCGTTAATGAAGACTACAAATAACAAGGCTTTTTCTATGCAGATAGTACAATCAGCAAAGAATGTTGTGCTTACCACAGGAAGGAAATGTTTCCCAGTTAACGCTAGGTACAGGAGCAGCCCATTCATCATCAGTAAAGACGCTCTCGGCGTCGGTGGTTGTTGGAGACCTAGGAGGAGATGGAGCTATTCTTCTTGGAGCATCGTACTGTTCAGCACTCTGACCAAGAGTGGAATTTAGAGAGCTGGTGTCGTTCAGACGACGACCCGATATGCATTCGCTGATGGGAATGTAGGGACCAGAAATCGTACTGGTTGGAGAAATTGGAGGCGATTCTTGGGATTCAAACTGAAACACTATGATGGTTTTGTTTTTAATCAGTAAATTCTCACCTGACATTTTTT
Source organism: Belonocnema kinseyi (assembly GCF_010883055.1). NCBI lineage: Eukaryota > Metazoa > Arthropoda > Insecta > Hymenoptera > Cynipidae > Belonocnema > Belonocnema kinseyi. Next base: position 92,552,128 of record NC_046659.1, on the reverse strand, counting down.
TTCTTTAGAAAGGAAGCATTACATACTCTGGCATTGCTGTTCTTCGTCCTGTGGGTACGCTTTTAATCCACAAACTTGACAAACCGCGTTCACCCATTTGTTCATTTCAGCCTCATTTTCTGCTACCAAATAATACGTCCTTTTTGGCGTTTTGACGTTGAACATGAACTGATATTTCTGCTTGCGATTCTCAAATCTCAACCCAGCATCCACCTGATTCATAATAAGAATGGTTGGATTTAAATCATACGCGTGCCAATTTTTTTCGGTTTTGCAATATTTTGTATTTCCAATTTTATTAGGATTATATGAAACTTACCTGTTCACACTGATCCAGATCGATTTGACCTTTGCGCTTACGGCATCTTTTGTCTGTGTAATACTCTAAAAAGTATTGTCCGGGTAATTCCCCACTATGGCGTAAAGCAAACCACCGCTTTCTCCAGCGCTAAATTTTTAAATTAGATTTGTTTAGTTTCAAAGTAATTCACTATTGAGGTCAATGTCCCAGTAATCATGACGGTCTCATTAATCACAGAAGTTGATTGTATCATAAATATACTTTAAGCAAATATGTTAAAAGTAACATTTTATATGATAAAACCTATCTATTTTAAAAATTTTATTTTACCCAATTAAGTTTCAATACTTAGATATCAAATAAAAAGCAAGGCAAGATTATCGTAGCGATTACTGGGAAGTTTACCTTAAAGCTTTCATTTTTTATTTGTAAAATCGTAATCTTTTTCAGGATTTAAATTCGAATCCAAACAGTTTTCAAAACATCAAATTTTGAATGTTTTCAAATCAAATTGAATAAACTTTTAAGGCTCAATTCTAAAAAAAATCATTGGAGAATATTAAAGAATTAACTCGATTAAAATTCAAAACTAGTTTCAATGCATAAATAAACATATAAAAGTTTAAACCCTAAAAATATCTGTTATTTACGTAAATATTTAAAATGTCGAAACTGATGTATTTTAGCATTTTAGCGATAAATATTTCTCGATTTTTCTAGATTATTAAAAGGCCATGGCTAAGAGTACCGAAATTTCGGTAAAAATAGCCAGATCTGAAACGTTTTTAATCAAAATATTTTAAACTTATTTTAATGTTTTAACGAAATTTCAGGTTTTTGTTTATACTATTTCAAATTTTTAAATCTAGGCAAGATATTTTCATCATAATTACACAATGATTAAATTTCATACATTTTGTGTCAATCCTTAAGATCTAAAAATTGATTTTTAATGTAGTTTATAAATAAAAAATATAACGGTTGCATCATATCCAAACAATATTCCCAATAACTTCCATAAATTAAAATAGAGCAGCACTCTGAATCTTTTAATTGCTTAAGTTTCCTAAATTTTAGTTATAACTATTTTAAAATCATGGCAATTTTTAAATATATTTTGGCTTTGCGGAATCTCAGAATATTAATAAATATATTAATAAAGTATAAAGGCATTTTTATTTCGAAAAATATTTATTGTTGATCCACAAAATTAAAAACTTCGATCAAGATTTCGTTTATAGTTCATACTTCTTCCAAAAAACAAACAATTTCGATGTTGTTATTGTTATTTTTTCATATTTAAAACGTGATATTTTATTAATGTGCAGTTAAGGCAAATTAGGGAATTCACAAATGCTTTATACGCGAACTGAATATAATCTGCAAAATATATCGATAAAATTAAACAATTAATGGAGGATGAAAAGTAATTATTAAAATAAAAAAGAGAAAATATTTCATTCTGTTGTTTATCATAAAATTAAAAATATGTTGTTAAAATTTAAGGATATAAAATGTATAGAAAAATATAGATGCTACTATAATAAAAATATTATAAATAGTTCAATTAAATTAGTTTATATAATGTTCTGCCCAGAAAATTAATTTTTGAAAAAGCTCTGACAACTCTATATATGTACGTGGACTTTTTTCACATTAAAAAATATCCAACTTAAAAAAGCTGTAGAATAAGTTCCTAAAAATTATTTTTCTAACACTTTGAGTTTGAAAAATATTATAATTTATTTTAGAATCTGTGAAACTCACGTTAAATATATCGCTAGCTGAACATTGTTTCTAGTGAATTAAAAAGAAAAGGGCGAAATGAGTAAAAAAAAAACACAAATAATAACATTCTTTAAAAAGCGGGACAGTTGGCCATAACTAAAAAACGTAATTTCAAAATTGAAGAGAACTTTTAAATTAAAAGCATTGAAAATGTAATGATTGCAAAATTTTTTAATTTCAATTTAAACCTTTAAAATTTATTTTATCAAGTGCAATTGAACCCAAACAGTTTTCAATAATTAAAGTGGAAAAAGTGATTCGTTGACAATCTTATAGTTTGTAAACAACTAAAAATAATTTCCTGTTTTTTTTCCATAAGCAACCCCTTTCCCTGGAATTTCTAATATCAGTTTTCTTACTGCACAATAATTTAAAAGTAAAAATTAATTATAAAAATCATAAATTTTCAGAATTTAATAGTTTTAAATAGCATTTCAAGGTTACAGATATTAAATAAAAACAAAAAAGTGGCGTTTCAATTACTGGGATGTTTACCTTACGGCTTTTAATTGTGAATTGTAACATTGTTACATTTGAACCCAATCCATTTTCATGAATTATATTTTGAATCCTTTCAATTTAAATTTCTTTCCGGTTGAAGTGTTCCAATTTCGAATATTTAAAGGTCAACTACATCTGGAAGATTTTTCAACTTGCATAGTTTTATTTTGCAAAAAAATAATCATAAATAATTCTCACATATAATTAAAAATTGTTCATTTCAAACACGAAATATGAATAAAGCAAAAAGAAAAAAGTGGAATAAGTAAAAAAGCGAATAAAAAAATTCTTTAACAAATTGGAGAGTCTAATATGTATATGCAATATTTACTATAAAATTATTTTCAAGAATTAAATTTAAAGTGATAAATGTTGATATGATTAAATTTCGAAAGTTTAAAGATCAACTACTGTTAACACATTTTTCAACTAAAAAGGATCAATTCTTAAAAAGAAATCATTGAAGAATTATAATTAATTAAAAATTTTTCAATTTTAAACACGCATTACAAGTAACGTGAAAAGAAAAAGGCGAAATAAGTAAACAACAAGCGAATAATAAATTTCTTTAAAAAATGACAGTTGATCATAGCATGAAAATGTGAATTACAAGTTAAAGAAGAACTTTAGATTTAAAGCATTTCACACTTAATTATTGAAAAATGTTTGGATAAAAATTAAAAACATAAAAATTTATTTTAATAAGTGAATGTGAACCCAAACTGTTTTCAATAATTAAAGTGGGAGAAGTGATTCTTTGGTAGGCTTATCGTTTGTAAACATTGAGAAATAATTTCCTGGGCTTTCAATGAATAATCTCCTTCCCAGGAATATCTAATATCAGTTTCCTGACTGCTGGATAACCCTTATCGTCATTTTTTATCGAGATTTAAAATAAAACCTTAATATGGGTACAGTGAACTGTTTTCAAACTAAATTCTTAAATCTGTGATAAAGCTCAATGGGAACACCCAGTTCTGCTAGACGTTTCCCAGTTTTCTAAGAATTTGATTACCAGGAAAACAAAATGCCCATGACTTCAAATATAATCTTCGTTTACGGTTAATCACCTCTACTATAAATGTTATATTATTGCAATGAAAATATCAATTTTATTCTAAAACCCTGTACAAAGAACTAAAAAGGAAAACAAATAAGAACATTTTAACCATCACATTTCGTTAATTCAACTACCACTTGCTAAATGAGAGGAAACTTCAATTTGGAAAAATGATTCCAGGACTCCAAAGGCTCGAGCTAGGAAGAATAATTGCCATTGAAAAGTAAGGGGCGCTGGAATGTGATAATTGAGGTTATACAATTACGAAAGATTCTCTTGCTCCAAAGCGGAGTACAATTTTTTTGTAAATTCGCTAGAAAATTTAGCTAGTCTCGAAGAAAAATGTTGTCCTTACATTGAGTCTTAATTTTGTAAGTCTATTCTAAAGATTTGAAAGATGTAAACAAAAGCTTTTTATTGTTGAGGGGAATGTTAAGAAAGGATGAATGATAGTTAGGTACTTACGGCTCGCCAGATTTTCGTAGGCGGTGACTTGATGAGCCATCCTTCGTGGACGATCTCTTGAGTAGTCTTAAGCACCTCCATTCCCACCACACTTCTTAATTAATTAAAGCTCAACGTCATAAACGCTCATTACCTCAGTCTCAGAGCGACTGGAACCACTGTCATGGGCAGCACAAGAGCACACCCGCCATTTATCTATTTTTGAACAATAGAATTACCGTCCGGTTCGTGCGAATGTGTTTTTCTAATCTAGATACGACTAACATTGTCGTTTTATGACGTCCATCTGCGAGAGAGACTGCAATGATGCAGTGGACTTTGCAGTGGACCACGCACACAGAATAGAAGGTACCATCTCTACACCTACTCCATTTTCATCACAGCCGTCACTGCTGATCTGCCTGGCCATCTGGCCATCTGCGGCGTTGCCACTTGCCAGATTAGCCATCTTGCTGTGCTCCCTCAGTGTACTGCGCATGTGTCGCATTGGCCATCTGTTACCCAGTTACGTCCGGGTTCCAACGATGATTGGACGAAATTCTTGCTTAGTCCCTTGCTGGTGCCTTGCTGACTTTGATATATATATATATATATATATATATATTTAATCACAGAGAATTTAGATGAAAATAAATCTTGCTATATTTCAACATTTATTACTTGAATTAAGATACCCACAAGTTTTTCACACTCATTGTTAAAAAATTCTACACGTCGCTCACAAATTTTCAAATAACGATTGTCACTCATTTGCAATTATATTTAAGTGCCGTAACGATTTTAAAGGCTGACGTAACAAGGTAGGTCGGAGGTCGGTCCAGGCTGATTCATGAGTTATCCAGTGATTCAACCCTTCATGCTTAATTACTGCAATTTCGACGCCTTCCTGTCGCGTCCTAATCTCTATCGGAAATTCTTTTCACTATGAATAATATCTACTTCATATTTACCTACAGCAAAGAGAGAGAGAGAATATGTGTCCCTTTATTGGACCATTCTATAGTAATAAGTTCAAGTCAATTCTCCATTTATAATTGAGTAAACACGTATAATTAAATTTATTCTTAGCCATTAATGATTGCCCTCCCACAGATGATTCAAATTTGAATTTTTTCCCGCCTAAAGATGGCGTCGCTTGACTTTAGTCAGGCGACGTTACACTATCTCATTGGCTATGAATGGCGCACTCTTGTAAAATTATTGTGTAAATGAACTTTTTCTAATAAATCATCATTGTAGAAATGATTGAATTAATTTTCTAGTCCCGACAAAGTCTTCTAGAGTGAGAGATAAATTAATTATTTGATTTTACTCTTCATAAGTAATTTATTGATTTTAAATTTATGGGAAAGAATACCTTTTTTAAAAGTGTACATTTTAAATAATTGCTAATAAGGCATGCGCAGTGCGGCCTGGGAGCACTGCCATCTTGAATTTGGGCACATCACGCATGCGTAGTATATTTTCCCTTTTTTCTAAATAACAAATTCCAAACAATGCTTACGTAAACTTAAGGACAATTTTGGTATAAATCCCTAGAAAGAATATAATCTATTATATTTCTATTATATTGATTCCTATCCAAGAGGAAACAGAACCACTTCGATTTTTCGTGTACACTTCGAGGACTCAGGGTGATCAGTAGCGTAGTTCAAATTTTTTCTTCTAATTTTCATGCATATCGCCAGAAAATATGATCGAACCCACAAATAAATAAGTGCATTAAAAAAATGATATTTAGAGGTGGCGCAAGCCCCATGAAGTTTAAACCGAATTTCCCATAAGACAAAAATATATTTTGGTAAATTTTGTTCACTCAATTTTCCTTCACAATTACCCATAGAATATTTTTTGCGGCTTTTTTTATACAAATTGTTTGTAATACATAACATACTATATTCTACTGATAATTATGTTTATATGAATTGTTTAAACAATTTATTATTGTTTTCGGTTATTTCCTAATTAAAATAATGCTAGAAAATTGCATTTTTTTCAACAATGTTCCACTTTTTGTCCAATTTTCAATTAGAGTAAGGTAATATTGAACTAAATTTAAGAAACATAATTGTTTAAAGAATTTATTATGATCGTTAATATCATTTTCTTTGAATAATGCTCGAAAATTGAGGGGTTTTCTAAAATTTTGGACTATTTGTCTACTTTTCACTTGGAATGATTTGATAATTAATTTGATTTTGCAAGAACATTTTTTTAAAGAAATTACTAATGTTTAAAACTATCTTTTCCTACATTAATGCAAGATAGTTGCAAGTTTTTCTGCAATTTTTAATTTTCTGTCCTATTTTCATATAGCGAGTTAATAATTAATGCAAGTTAACAAACATTGGTTTTTAAACAATTCTTTATTGGTTATAACTTTTTTCTCTTAAATAAAAGCTAGAAAGTTGTGGTTTCTTGTGAAATTTTAGACTTTTTCTCCACTTTTCACTTACATTAGTGAAGTGACATTTATGCAAGCTTACAAACATCGTTATTAAAACAACGTATCATTGTTTACGACTATCTTCTCTAATGTTAGAGCAATTCTGGAAATTTGCGCTTATTTTGAAATCTTCAGTTCTGCTTTGACTTATTAGTTATAAAGAAATAGTAAATGAATACAAAAAAAAAATTTTGAATATTCTATTTTTTGCAAGTGAATTATTTTTACTTTTTTGCCAATATTTAAAAAATATTGATTTAAAGAAAAAAGCTTCCTTACAATAGAGATAAAAGCAAAGAATGGAACACAATATATTCATGCATATATATAATAATAAAATAAATTTTAGTTATAACTATTTTAAAAGCATGGCAATTTTTAAATATATTTTGGCTTTGCGGAATCTCAGAATATTAATAAATATATTAATAAAGTATAAAGGCATTTTTATTTCGAAAAATA
>NC_046659.1:92542869-92545005 GCF_010883055.1 Belonocnema kinseyi | reverse complement strand
ATATATATAATATATTGATTGATTGTGTTAGAAAAATAATTTTTAGGAACTTATTCTACAGCTTTTTTAAGTTGGAAATTTTTTAATGTGAAAAAAGTCCACGTACATACATAGAGTTGTTAGAGCTTTTTCAAAAATTAATTTTCTGGGCAGAACATTATTATATATATACATATACATACATACATACATACATACATGCATATAAATATATTTATAAAAAATTGATAAATTTATAAATATATTCGGTTTTGATTCCTCTAGAATCAAACCGAAGGGCCTATGACAAAGCCACCGAACGCGTCCTCAGGTTGCGGATAGAGGGTCCCTGTACCAAGGGTTTCTGCTGAATATGGTTAGAAAAATAAATAGGCAGTCGCGGACAATTGTCCAGGGGTGGTCCCAAAGGAATTAACCCCAAAGCGGAGGTGTGAAAACCGTGCCGAAAGCTGAATGGCACCTGGGTGAGGTGTCTAGAACGGTGACTCTGGGATACCGGGCGACCTCTCAGAGTACGCAGCCTTATCCTTGCATGCGGGGCTCTACAAGAATGGACGAAGCCCTTTCCCTAGCTTCTCGTGGGAACAACAATGACAACACCAAACATAGTTGTAGTAAGTGCGGTTCAAAACAACAGAACGCGCAGGGCTCCCGACAATGAGTCTGCCAACAATGCCGACCAATATAGAGCTGGGGGAGCCAATGAAAATGGATTCAATGCGATGGATCGGCGGGATCTCGCGACCTTTGGGTGGACGGAGCGACTGAATCACGACTTGCTAGAGTGCTACGATGCGAGTGTGGCCCCTGAACGGGGTTACATGGCACGGCTGCATGCTCCGTGGTGCGAGAAACACCCGGAGCTATCGCACTTTTCGCAGCAACGTCTGCGAAACCATGCTGAACTACTCCGTAAAAGGGGCTATGTAAGCGAAATGCCTACTCTACCAAAGCTAGAACAAGCCGGCAACAGAGAAAGAGAGGCGACACTAAGACCAACCGCGGACAGGCATCCAATAGATGAAGAGCGATGCTCAAGCCTAAAGATCTGGCTGAAATGGATGACGAGCTTCGTGGACATTTTTCCGGAGTATCCGACCTCTGGGCTATCAATTATTGTGTGTATAATGCAGCGAGAGCTTTGGCCGATGCGAACCGTAAAACAAAACCAACGGCTGATCATAAGACGAAAAGACGAATGCATCAACTTGCCATAAAGATAGGCTGTGCAAGACAGTACGCATCCTGCATTCAGTGTGTGATTGACTACATCACATCTGGCAGAAATTTTACCGCCAAGGTTCGAAAGTTCGCGTGCGAACTCCGGATTCATTATCACACACTTAACAAGTCATAGCTGCTGACCATCAGGCAGCATATTGTTGAGAGAATACGGATACTATCTGACGCTAAGAGAAGTCTAAAGCGGAGGGAGAGGTGGGTCAGAGAAAATCAACAGTTTCTCTCTGACCCATCTCGACTCTTCCAAGACCCTCCAGTTACTGTCGAATACCCACCCAAACCAGAGGAGGACGAAGTATTTTGGAGAGAAGTCTACGAAGTTCAGCATAGACTGGACGAAGACTCAGAAAATATAAATAGCTTCAAGGAGTTATGTGTTACCCTCATAACACCTAATAAAGAATGCCCACCCATCACTACCGAGGAGGTGAAAAAAGAATTAAGAGGGATGAAGAACTATTCCGCACCGGGACCAGATTGTATCAAAACCTTCCTGAGGAAGAAGTTTCTTCAACCCATCAGCATTTGGCCCGTATTTTCACCTCATATTTGAAGTCGGAAGAGCCGATTCCAGAGTGGTTGGTGGAAGGGCGCACAATACTCTTGCCGAAAATAGGCAACTTAGCTGACCCGAAGAATTACAGGCCAATAACTTGTCTGAACACACTTTATAAGATATTCACAGCCTTCCTGAATGATAGGATTGTTCGGGCAATTGAACCTGTGTGGCAAGAAATCTATGAACAACGAGGCCCAAAGAAAGGCGTAGCCGGATGTCGAGAGAACCTGCTCATCGATAGATGTGTCTGCAAAGATGCAGCATTCTACCGACGTGACCTATCGATGGCCTGGATTGATTATCGGAAAGCTTTCGATTCTACATCCCATAGACTT
>NC_046659.1:92523782-92542769 GCF_010883055.1 Belonocnema kinseyi | reverse complement strand
CGGCAAACCTGCAGATCGAAAGTACAAGGTCACTCATGTATTTTACATGGACGATCTTAAGATCTATGCTAAAACCAGAGAGCAACTGCATCTAGCTCTGGGTATTTTCGAACGATATACTAAGGACACTGGAATGGAATGTGGGTTAGACAAATGCGCCAAGGTTTATTTGAAGCGAGGAAAACTTAATGCCATCCCTGAAGATCCTGAGCTCATTGATAGAAGCGCCATACGACACCTTTGCGCTGGAGAGACTTATGCATACCTGGGCGTGCCGCAGAGCCGCATTCAGGATGTGACATCTATAAAGGATACTCTCCGAAGCAGATAAAAACGTCTCATCCGACAAATTTGGTCTTCCGAGCTGTCGGCGAGGAACAAAGTATCTGCAACGAACATGCTTGCGGTCCCGGTACTACTCTATTAATTTGGAGTAGTTCCATGGGCGAAGAACGAGCTCAGATCTCTTGATATCGGGACAAGAAAGGTTATGCACATAAACAAAGTCATGCATCTTAAGTCTTCCGTTCCGCGACTGTACATCTCACGCCGTCAAGGGGGTCGCGGAATATTGAGTCTTGAATGTCTTCACAACAGGATTATTCTGGGTACAGCAGATAGAGTTGCAAATGGAAGACACCCTCTCGAGTACTCACTCCTGAAAGCCCGGATTAAGAAAGCACAAGAGAAAAACTTTCGTGAACAGCTCCTCGATAAGAGGATGCACGGTATCTTCCACAGAAATGTGAAGGATCAGTCAATGTCTTGTGAGCTAACGTTTGCTTTCCTCAAATCGCCCGAATTGAAGTCTGATACAGAGGGTTTCATTTTCGCATGCCAAGACGGTGTCATTTCCACCTTAAAATACCGTCGCCACATTTTGAGCCAAGACATTCCCGATGATAGCTGCAGGGCGTGCCATGCACACCCCGAGCATTTAGCTCACATATTATCTAGTTGTCCAACTCTAGCGGGAACGACCTACATTCAAAGGCACAATGCGGCACTAAGAGTGCTTTATTACGATCTCTGTCACTCCTACGGCATTAACCTTAATATCGCTTCTCTAAATGGTCCTAGGGAAATTGAGTCAATTGTCGAGAATGGGAAGTGCCGCATATACTGGAACTTTATATTCGCGACAATTGTTTCTGTTGCTCACTCGAGGACTGACATGGTTCTTCTTGACTTCGAGAAGCGAACCATGTTCGTTATCGAATTCTCGGCACCAGCTGACAAAAACATCATAACCAAGGAGAATGAAAAGAAAGAGAGGTATCGAGACCTTATAAGGGAGTTGCAACGATTGTACCCGGAATATTTTATTAAACTGATCGTCCTTATCATCGGCGCTCTTGGAGGTGCCAAGCTTTCACTTTCTGATGGCCTAAAAAGCATCCCTGCGTGTCAACAATATGCTAGAACACTTGCGGGAAAAATGCAGAAGGCGGTTGTCGTTGGGTCGCTCAGTGTTTTCAGGATGCACGAGGCTTTTGCTGGATCGTCGTATTGATTCCTTTACAGACTGGAACCACCTATCTCACGGTTGTGAGACGTGGTTGTGGCTGAAATGTTACCGCGATTTCGCTGGAAGCGGGGGCAATTTTCCAGATTAGCACCCGCTCCCAGCGAAATCCTGCGGTTGTCCTTATGACAAATTTTTATTCATATATATATGTGTGTGTGTATAATATAACACGAAGTTTCCCTAGAGAAAACACGTTATCCTCAATGATAATATACATATAGAAAGATTTTAAAAAACTCCAAATTCTTACTTTTGTCTCTAGTGAGAAGGTAATAATTAAATGCAGATTTCAATTTTACAAATATCTGCTTTATTTCCGAAAAATTTATTCACAAAAAAGGTAAGGATTGTTTAAAAAAATTATTATCTCTCATTCTAGCATTTATCCAAGTAAACAGTGGACAAAAGTTGAAAATATATGAAAAAACGCAACTTTCTTTTTTTCGATTTTTTCAAATTACTCAATCTGCATCGTGGTAAAGCGACAATAGTGCTTTCGAGATTTTCATCGTGACAACCTGAAAGTATTTGCAATCCTTATTTGAACTATTACCAATTGGTTGAAAAGTTTTGTAAATGCCTTAAGGGGCCATCCATATACTACGTGGACAATTTCTTTCCACTTTTTGACCCCCTCCGTAAACAGTGAGCACGGCCTGACTCGTTTCCAATTGGAATATATATCTATATACATACTGTCGCAGCCTTTCTCGCCCCACTTTCCCGTGAAACTGCCTGAGCCAGTAGTTCTAGGAAGGCTGAGAACGGAGTAACTGAAAGCGAGAGTTTAGTGTATAACTAAAGTATACCTTGTCTAATTACAGTATATTATCCGCAGATTTAGGGAAATGTGTGTCCACGTGGATTCTAGCCTCCCCCCCCGGCCCCCTCCTGGACAAATGTGGAATTTGCCCCCCCCCCCCAGAGGTCCCCGTGGTACATGGATGGCCCCTAAAGTGTTGTTATTCACGTGAAAAATTGTTTCAAATCCTTTGAATTAAAGGGATATCGAAGATAATCTCTTAAAAACCCTTTCACAGTGAATCCCAGCAAAGATGAGGTAAATCGACAATTACACATCGGCAATTACGATTACAATAGTAAAATTACATTGAAATTTCGTAAAATATTTCTAAATCTCACGAAATAACTTTAAATCTTTGAAATCAGTTATGAATCCATCAAAATCTTTGAAAAGTGTAATTAAAATTCAGTTAAATCTTTTAAAATCTTACAGAATTCTTCAAAATCCAGGGATATACTTTGGAATCGTTTGAAATTACTTAAATTCTTTGGAATCCTCTTGAAATCATCACAACACCTTTAAATTTGTTTAAAGTCCCTTAAACTCCTTTGAAATCCCCCGAAATATTTTTTAGATCTTATGAAATTTATTTAAATATCCCCTCAAACATTAGAAATCCCATTAAAATTGCCTTATATCCTTTAAACTTCGTGGAAATACTTCCGTATCACGTGAAATCCTTTGAAATCCCGTTACTTGTTTTGACGTATTTATGCATTTTTGTAATTCTCTTAAAATCCCTTGAAATCCATGAAAAGTGTTCTTAATTCCTTAAAATCCGTCGATATTCTTCAGTATCCTTCAAAATTTCGTTAAATCTTTTCAAATCTTATGAAATCTTTTGAAATCTTATGTTTTTATGAAATATCTGATTTACTTCAAAATTCGTGAAAATACTTCGACATCACATAAAATCCTTTAAAATCCTGCAATTTACTTTGAAATATTTAGAAATTTCCTTAAATCCCTTGATATCCGAGGAAATCATTCGTAATTCCTAAAAATTCCTGAAAATCCGTGGAAATCCTTCGGAATCTCTCAACATCCCTTGAAATCTTTGAAATCCTTTTAAAATTTATTGAAATCTTTAATATTTATCGAAATCTTTCCACATCTCGTAAAATCGATTCAAATGTTTAAAAAGTTATTCAAATTCTTTGAAATCCCTTAAAATTCCTAATATATTCGGAAATCCTTTACAATTCGTGTATATACTTTAAAAAGGTAAGGTGTTGCACACTAGATTAAAATATATAACAAGATAAAATAGGATTATTAGAATTTAAATGCAGATACACTAGCTTACACGAGATTAAATAAAGGTTACATGAATTACATTAGATTACAAAAATTAATCGGGAGTACATAGATTATACATGTATTCACAAAAGATTATAAGAGATTGCACAAGATAGCATGGGATTAAAATTAAAGAACGCAAATAATCTCGGAATTAATTAAGAAATATAATTGATATTTAACATTTTTTCTGAAGTTTCATACTCGATGAGCAAAAATTGAGCTTACATTATACTTATATTGAGGAAAGTAATAATTGGTAAGGCATTTTCTCAATAATCATTACATCATTTTTCTTTCTTTTTATCTAATTTAAATTAATTGAAATTCCATTTAATACCACAAAATGATGAAAATAAATGGGTTTCATCATTAAATGTTTTAGCAATATACACAAATTATAACCAAATTTTATAACTATTCGGACCGCCTAGATTACTTGGACTTTTACCTTAGTTGCATATTTTAAAATATTCTTTTTTCGCCAAGAAATTAAAATAGAATTAAAAATTGAATATAATTTCGTAAGGAATGTTTTGTGAAATAAGTTAAATTTTTCTAATGAATTAATTTGTAAAACTCCTCTTTTAAAAATATTTTTACAATCTGATTTTTTATGCGAAGACTAACTATCAGGGATTTCTTTAAATCTCCTGGTTTCAAAACCCCGCCTGAAACCCAAAAGCAGGTTTTATGATGGTGTTTATTTGCTTTCGTTATTATTTTAGGGACAAAAAGGAAGATTGAGTTCGTTGGAACCACTTTACGCTAGGACGCGTATTTTTCTTTTCAATCGTGAAAAATAATATTAAAAATAAACAAATTAAAGTTTTAGAAAAACGACACACGAATACGAAAGAAAGGACTTTTTGCACCTGTTTTAAAAGATTAACTTTTTTTTAATGTTACATAATGTTGAAATATTAGAGGATTTTTGTGTTACCTAAGTACAGGGTTAATACGAAAAAACATCAAATTTCCAATGATCTCAGAGAAAATTATTTCAGATAATTATTTGACACTCAGATATGTTGTTTTTCACGGTGAATAAGATACGTGACGTATATCTTATCGATTTCAATGCATGAATTTACATATAATACTGACATATAAAGTTTCGACTATACCAAATTAAATCGATGTGAAAATGGTGAATTTCATGGAAAGTAGCTTTTTGGCCTTCTAAGTATTTATGTAAAATCAAAACAAAGGCTTCACTAAAAATTATTTTCATGAACTTTTTGGTGAAATTTAGTACATGTATAGTCAACTTGGCAGATAGCCTTATTTTTTTAGTTTTTATTATAAGTGTATGGTAAATATTTTTCCTTCAGCCATTAAACTTTTAAATCGGTGAAGGTCAGATTCAAAAAATCAAATTCTTTGTTTTTGGGGGGGTTAGGGGATATATACTATTAGGAAAAAAAATCGCCATCTAAATCGCTGACATAGTTAGTGATTAACCTTTGGAATTACCCAATTATACATCCACGCCTCTTGTGACATAAAAAGAGCAGAAAATATAAAAAACCAACATTGTTTTTGTTTTTATATATTAGAAATTAAAGTGATTTACACTTTATTATTTAAAACGCTTACTCCTTCTGATCGCTGATGGTAGGGAGGCCTTTCGTCATTTTTGACCTTTTTGAATTCTAATTTTTCAAAAATACATTCTTATTGTGATTGCGCATTTTTTTTAAGTTTTAGTTTTCTTTATTTTATCTAAATAACAGAATATTTGAAAGTTTTTGCAAATTTGCAGGAATTATGTTTCCTGGTACACTTTGAGTGAGTGGAGAAGCTGAAATTTATCTGCTTCGTTTTGAAAAATGTTTAATAACGCCTATCGACGTAAGTTTGGGCAATTAAAAACTTCCAGTTGATGAAATGTTCAGTAGAATCTGTAGAGGTTTTCAGTAAAGTTTCACTTCAATTTAAAACAGTTTTCATGAATTACGGACGTTTTATTGGCCCGAGAAGCGAAGCGAGCGCACAACTCAATGGGACCCTGTAAAAAGGGACAAATATCGGAAAAATTTGGGAATTTACTTAAAAGTTAGAGAATTCACCTTAAAAAACTGTACGGAAAAAGCCGTAAAATTTGGAAAATTGTTCTTAAAGTTACAGAATTTTTCCTCAAATACTCTATGGATATTTTCGCTAAAATTCGGGAATTCAACGAAACGTTAGGGAATTTATTTAAAAAAATTAATTGCACGTTGATCTAACGTCCATGCTAATATATCTATGAAATAAAAATTTATTTACATTCGGCAACGGTTTACTTTTACTGTCAGCCACCTAGCGGTTACTCGCTCTTATTCACTTGTTTACAAAACTTTCAGAAAAAAATCCCGAAAGTTGTGAATATTTTCCGAAAAATCAAAGAAAAAAGATGTAAAATTTTTAGGTATACCGGAAGACTGTTGCTATATACACATAGGTATACCCGTGCAGAAATCGCCCGATTTCAAACGTAATATCGATCTGGCCCCGATCGGATTTCCCGATCTGGCCCTGATCGGTAGAACTCTGTGCCCATACCTGGGCCCGACCGGGCCAGACCGATTTCCTACTGAAACGCCATCTCCATGCGTTCGCAGAACTAGTGCTGCTTGACTTTTTCTGGCAGTGCAGTGAAATTTTTATACATACTACTCGTTTATAATATTATAGCAATGATTAAAAATGCAATAAAGCGAGTAAGCCACGTGTTCGGAGGCACCAAACTCCAGTCAGTAGACCTCGAAACCTGTAAAATATGTGATATAATCAATTATGTTATTAAAACTTTGATTCTGTATTAATAATAAATTTATTACAGAAATACATTAAGGACCAATTTTCATAACATTCCAGCAAGAGCTAGTTACTCAACTGCGCATGCATCGCATTCGGCATCTAATTGATTTCGCGCGAAGTTTAAAATGATAAACAAAGTTTTTTTTCTTTTTTATTATAAACAATGATATTTCAACTTATAAAAACTTCCATTAGATTAAAATTAATTAATAATAATAAAAATTAATTAAATGCATATTCTGTAAATAATATTTTAACAAACAGAAATATTTAATTTAAACATTTTTATTTTTGTTTAATAGTTGTTTGGTCTATATATATCTTCTTAAGCAATTTAAAAAAATAAAAAGATTTAATAAATTATAGCGCAATTTTTTCGCGAAAAAATTATCTACAACCACCTTCTCGAATTTTTCAAGGAGTAATGCAATTGACTGATACCATCTACAATAATTTTACGTTTTTCAAAAGTATAATTAAATTTTGTATTCTGAAACTTTTTCTTTTCGTGCCTGTAGTACGTTAACTTTAACTTCAAATAACTTAATTGGAAATTCAAAATATTAAGGTGGGCTTCGAAAGGAGAGTACTATTCGATAATTTCGAGTTTACTTATATTAAATCTCCATTTGTGAAATTCATGAATGGATTATAATGAGACTCAACGTGCAACCGAACGGACACCGATCGGGTTTCCCAATCGGGTGTCCCAACCAGACCCCGATCTGGGCGTGTGTTTCTTGCGCGGCTAGATACATGAATATAAATGAAGGATTATTAGTACACTAGCTTAAAATATTTCAGGATTAAATAGGATTATAAGAAATTACATGGTATCACACAAGCTCAAATGAGATCACATAAGATTATATTAGATTAAACAAGATTAAACAGAATTACATGCGATTATACAAGATTACAGGGATTATTATGGATTATATAGATTACGTGAGATTACAAAATATTACAAAATATAACATGCGATTAAAATTAAAGAACGCTCTTAATCTTAAAATTAAGGTAGAAATATAATTAATTGAAATTCCATTCAACACAATAAAGTGCTAAAAATAAAATGGGGTTGTCATTAAATGTTACTTTTAACATATTTTTTTAACAATATCTACAAATTACAACCTAATTTTACGATTATTATTATTACCGTCGCGATTACTGGGTCATATAACTAAATTTTAATGTAAATTTTTTTAATGTTTAAAATTCAAGAAGTATACTTCTTTAATTTGGAATTTTTTCGCGGAAAAATGAGTCATTGCTGATTGGCTGTAAAACCGGAAGTAGTGCCTTTTCAAAGGTGTTTGAATACGTTTTTCATTACTTATTTTTATAATATTTTTACATTCTCATTTTTTATGTGAAAACTGACTATCGCGTATTTTTTTAGAACTCCATGTTTTAAGACACCCTGAATCCGAAAAACAGGTTTTACAATGTTGATCAGTCATGTGAGGATTATAACACAGAACCCGGTGGCTTTCCACCGATTTCGATGAAACCTTTTACATTGTGTTGCTAAACATGTCTTTAAAAATCTGTTCACTAATTTGAAAAAAATATTTGTTTATTTCCAAAAAAATCGATGAAATACGTGAACAACTTTAATTAAGTCCTAGAGCGGGTTTGCTCAATATCACTTTGAGGTGAAAATTCAATATGGCGGCCCAAAAGTTTTTAAAATTTATAAACTTTGAAAACAAAAAATAATAATTAATATTTAGCATGCATATTTCATTATTCCTGAAGGCATAGGAAGTAAATATACAAGAATTTTGGACTCGGGATGTAAGGTTGAAATCACCCCTAAATATGAAAGACATCCCTAAAAAATGGTTTCTGACTATTATTTTGGAAAGGGTGCATCGGTAAAAAATGAATTTTTTTAGAAATCTTGTAGGAATGTGGGGGAAAGTGGCGTATTATGTCGGTGCGGGGCACAGAGACTAAAATAAATAACGCTGGTGCTTCTTTAAATTACATATGAGTTTTTTTACATAAAATAGTTTTTTCTGCTATTAAAGAAAGCTATTTAACCACAAAAAACTAATATGAAAATTAAAAAACACAATTATTGTAGGGCGCAATTCATTACCGATTTTTAATTTTTTTGTATAGAAAAATTTAGCGTTCAACTTATCTCGCAAAGTATAATTGTTCTTTAAAGTGGCTTGCCTTTATCGTAAAAATATTTGATCATGCGAATTTTTGAATTCATATTTGTTTATATTTTTTAAAACAAATTCCTATTATCGGCATTTGTGGGCAAAAAAGAATCGATTTTTCTTCTTATCATGCACAAAACTATCTTGTCAATGATTTTAATTGAAGAAAATTTGTCAACCGATATTTGTTTATAATTTTGTTCAACAAATTATACAAACAAATTTCTATTTTCGGCATTTATGGGCAAAAAAGGATAGTTTTTTTCTTCTTATTCTGTACAAACTATCGCTGAAGTGATTTTAATTAAAGAAAATTTGTTGACCGATATTTGTGTATAATTTTTTTAAATAAATTATATAAACAAATGTCTATTTTTTGAATTTATTGGAAAAAATATCGTTTTTTTACTCAGTGACCCAAGTGATCCCAAGTTCACACTGTTTTTTCATTTCTTTTTCATTTGATTTATACATTACTTCATGAGAAACAGCAAACAAACAAGTGACCCAAGTGATACCCAGCTCACACTGTTTTTTCGTTTGTTTTTCATTTTCAATTCAAATTGGTCTGCTATCTGAAGAAGTACAAGAAGTTTGAAACAAGGACTTAAGACGATTTCGTGAGTTTAACAGTCGAAAATGCAGTCGATTAGCAGCGTCGACTAGCAGCGCTTCCGCGGAATAGAGAAGCAGTTAAAAGAAAAACTCACATTCATGGAAGTCCATGGAAACAAAGTATGTGTTGTTACAACGTTATTTCAGCCAAGGCTTCAAATATCAGAAGACAAATTTGTATTGCTAGATGAATATATCCCTGAATGAGGATCAAGATCTTGCCGGCCGCAAAAACTGGTCAAATTTGTTTAAACAAACTTTGTTTGTTTAAAACGTAAAAAATACTTTTTTCCACACGAAGGCATTTTTCTAAGGTTTTTTGGGCCATTCGAAACATTTTTTGTCTCTTGTCATTTTTTTTTTTGTAAAATTTACCGTTTCCGAGTTATAAATAATTTAATGTCTAAAAAATCGCAAAAATGGCCGCTCGCAGGCTCTCTACTGTCGAACGGACTATAGAGTGTCTTATGTGTTCTTGAAGCTTTGCTAACTTACTATTGGTGTTTATTTCATAACTAAATATAATTTACCATAAATTGTTATAAATATAAGTGACAAACGTAACAAAAAAGTAACAAACAAATTCTTAAATTAGTAAAAAATTTATTTAAGAATTTTTTCACATTCGTCTGTACTACAAACACATAAGGGTACAGAGGTAATATTGTTTTCTTTACAATGGCATGCTTTGGTTTTGCAATTTTCTAAACATTTGCACTGAGAAATAAGATTATCAGGTACGGAATTTTTTTACTTAAATATTGGTAACAATACACTTTTTTCATGCATCATATATCCAAAATTTTCAAAATTCAAACTTTTATATCTAAGGTTTAAGGAATTTTTCCAGATATAAGTTTGCAATAACATAGTTAAACCGTCCGCGATAGAAGAAGGCACAAAACTAAATAAACAGTCAAGTTCCTTTGTGTATTTTATGCAAGATTGGACCTGCATACTCAGCGAGTGCCACAGATCGAGTCTATAGTCCGGTCAACAGTAGAGAGCCTGAGAGCTGCTGGTCGGAGAGCGCCTGTTTAACTATTAAAAAACTAAGACATAGAATGAAATAATCTATACATACTCTTCGGGATTTTGTTAAGGGATGTTCAAAGATTATTTAGGAACTTTGGCAAACTCGAAAATTTAATTTTTAAATTCTGTTTTTCAAGCTCGAAAATGGCCATTTTCGCGATTTTTCAAACATTAAATTATTTATAACTCGGAAACGGTAAATTTTACAAAAAAATGAAAAGAGACAAAAAATGTTTAGAATGGCCCTAAAAACCTTAAAAATATGCTTTCGGGTGGAAAAACCATTTTTTACGTTTTAAACAAAGTTTGTTTAAACAAATTTGTCCAGTTTTTGCGGCCGGCAAGATCTTGATCCTTATTCAGGGGTATATTTCGAAGGATAATATGAACAAAAATCCTATCGGAAATTTTTTTCAAACGAATGCAACGTTTTCGCCTTGACTATACTACAGTTAACAGGCAAGACAGTTTGTAGAAAATTTGAAGAAAAAGCGATCTTCGTTTATACATAAATGCCGATAAAAAAACATTCACTCATATAAATTGCTTAAATAATATATACAAAATAATGAATGATAAATTTGCATTACTAAAAAACATGACCAATTATATTTGAAAAAATTAGCAAAAAAACGACATTTTTTGCCAGTAAATTACGACAATAAACATTTGTCTATCAAACTTATTTAAAAAAATTATGAACAAATATCGGTTAACAAATTTTCTTTGATTAACATCACCGAAAAGATAGTTTGTACAGAATAAGAAGAAAAAATGAATGTTTTTGTCCATAAATGACGATAGTAGGCATTTGCGTAATGCCGATCATAGACATTTGTTTATATAATTTATATTAAAAAATATAAACAAATATCATGTGACCAATTTGCATCATCAAGTGTGAAGAGGGATATTTTCATGGCATGGCCTTGGTTGCTGTCCGACATAGCACATGTCACCAGCCGAATCTGGATGAATCACCCATCGGCGCCGAATAGCCATACGATTATCAACCGTTTATATAAACAATTCCTGGAGGCGATAATGTAGAGGCTTTGATCCTGAGACAAAGGTTTCCGACACGCTAGGTCGACATCGCCGATATCGACCATCTGAAGAGTCAGTCGTCTTGAGGACACGATTGACCTAAGAGCTTTCCGGATTTAGTACTTATATTTGTTCAATAATAATTAAACTGTATTTTAACTACCAAAGAGGAACATTAATTGTCTCAATATTATATCGAGGTTTTTGTATTTCAATAAATATTTGTTATTATAAAAATAACGCGACAAATCAGAAGTGGGATACACTTCTGCTCACTTTGTGGACAGTGAAACTTACAAACAGTGTTGGTGCAGTGAACTGTGTCTGTGCTAACACCAAACAAGCTCGTCTCCTAGAAGGACCTACAGGAGATCACGTCATGATTCAAGGGATTCATCGAGAAGTCAGAGTCCAAAGAGATCTCGCCGAGACCTAGGTGAATCTGCAAGAATCAACTCGGAACGGTCTCATTCGACCACCTCCAATTCTGATTTCGCCAGGCTCACTGATGTATTGGCAAGTATTATGAAAACTAACTCGAAAAAGTCGAGTAATTTTATTAATGAAAAATTTCTACCGGAATTTGATCCGTCTGTGCGTACTCATTCTGCAGCAGACTGGATAGACAAAATAAATTCTTGTGCGATTTTGTATGATTAGGATGATAAAACTAAACTCTATTTGGCGGTTTGCAGGCTTCGCGGTAACGCCAAACTATGGTATGACGAATTGCATGAAGCTCAATTGTCTTGACCAGTATTTTCTCATTCGTTAATAAAACAATTTCCAGGAGAACTTATTTTCGGGATTTTGTTTAGAGAGGCCGCTTTGTACGAAAGTACTCCGGGTCAGGATCTTCAAACCTATTGCTTTAAAAAGATAGGAAAATTAAACAAGCTCAAACTCGATTTGGAGGAAGATAAAATCATTGATTTCGTTGCGCGTGGTATTCATGATGAGAAAACACGTACTACTATTCTCTCAACTCGTTGTCAAACCGTAAACGAACTCAATGATTGTCTATCTATTTTCCGTGAAACCAGTAATAAAACTAAAGAAAATAATAAACCACAAAATGCGCGTGAGGTAATGAACGGAAAGTCAAAAGTAGGTGATGAAAAGAAAAATGCGTGTTTTCACTGCGGAAAGGTAAGCCATCGAAAATATGAATGCCCAGACCTGAAAGAGGCATCAGGACGAACAGTTATCGAGAAAAATACTTATTGGTCGCGAAGTACTTGCAACAGCCAAAGGAAAAGCTATCGTGGACGCAGCCGGATTGAAACTCGAGAAGGTTAATGCGTCAGTGTCACTTAAAGAAGTCAATTTGATAAACAATGATTGGAGGGACATAAATGAAAAAGACATACAATGTCCGGGAGTTAGTGATACAAAAATTATAAGCGAATTAGTTTCTCTATTGAATAAATATCGAACAACTATCGCGTTAAATATGCGAGAATTGTGCGAAGCAAAAGGAACGATGTTAAAGCTTATACTGATAGACGATGAACCTGTGAGTTACCGACCTCGTCGGTTATCTTTTGAAGAACGTAAAACGGTTAAACGGATTATTGAAGAACCAGGGGAACCTGGTATCATTCGTGAAAGTGAGTCACCTTATGCCAGTCCTATTTTGCTAAAAAGGAAGAAATCTGGTGAAATTCGTTTATGTGTGGATTATCGTTTGGTAAACAAAAGGATTAAATCTGATTTGCACCCTGTGCCAAACATTGGCGATCAGATTGATCGTTTATCAGGGTAAAAGTTGTTCACTTCGTTAGATCTTAAATCTTGGTATAATTAAATTCTCGTTGACGAAGAATCTATCGAATTCACAGCATTCGTTACCCCAGATGGTCATTATGAATTTTTAAGAGCCTCTTTCAGTCTTAAGAATTCACCAGCGGTTTTTCAAAGAGCAGTAAATAGAGCCCTTGGCGAGCTGAGATTCTCTTTTGCATTAGTTTACATTGATGATATACTCATAACAGCCTCGAGTTTCGACGAAGCTCTTAAAAATCTTGAATCGGCATTAGAGGCCGTGAAAAATAGTAATCTCACCCTGAATATATCAAAATGTAAGTTTTTCCAATCCATCATCGATTACTTCGGTAGGGAAATTTCAGAGAATGGTGTGCGTCCAGGCACTAAAAAAATAAATGCCGTTTCAGGAAATTCATCAAGGATTTTGCTAAAATCGGCGCTCCTCTTACTGAACTATTACGTAAGGAAACCCAATGGGAATAGGGTCCCGAACAATGCAACACAGTACAGGAACTGAAACGTTTACTCACTAGTAGACCTATACTAGCACTTTACGACCCCACGAAAGAAACGAGTCATATCATATTACAGTCGAAAAACTACACCCGTGGAGAGAAATTACCACTCTTATGATTTAGAAACTCTTTCCATAATCGAGGCACTTAAGAGATTTCGTGGTTCTTTAATCGGTATCAAGTTTACTGTAGTCACTGATTGTGTCGCCATTCGTGCGACAGCTGTAAAACGGGATAGCAATCATAGGGTAGCGAGATGGTGGGAATACATGAAGGACTTTGTTTTTGATATCATATATCGTCCCGGGGCTCAAGGAGCGCATGTAGATTATCTTAGCCGTAATCCAGTTGATTGTATGCTCATTGACATTACTGATAGAGAATAGATTAAAGGCGCACAAATGCAAGATCCAGATTTGGAAATTACGCGTAAGATTTTAGAATCGGGAGACGTTCAACCCGATACGAAGCAATACTTTGACAAATTCGATCTCAGGGGCGGAGTAGTTGTCCGCAAAACTGAAAGTGGGAATAACTGGGTGGTGCCTCGCGCATTACGTTTTAATATCGTGAAAATGCAAAAGTGCAGCAGATAACGCTTTGCTTGGTGCAATCCAAAAGACGTTGATCAGATGGACCTGAAGGAGATGCGAAAAGAGGCGAGTCTACACACTGAGGAGGACAGGTGCGGCAGAAATCTCGGTTTGATAGCAAGAGGTTCAAACCACCGCAATACTCCGCAGGAGACATCGTTCTAGTGTCATCTAGACCAGCAGCAACTGGTCAAAGTCAGAAGCTAGCAGCCAAGTCGAAGGGTCTTTTCAATGTGACAGCTGTTCTGCCCAATGACCGGTATGAAGTCAAAGACCTGAGGGAGCTTAAGAAGGGCCGTGGTCAGAGGACTGTGGTAGCGGTAGACAGCATGCGCAAATGGATAACCTTCGATGCACTAGAATGAGTTCAGGTATAGCCATCGTTGATAACACATGTTTTGTTTTATTCATTTGCAGACTAAAACTAGGTGAGCCTGCACGAATAAAGAAATTGCAGGGACGCTGAGGTGTTCGCCGATCCTAGAGGAATCTCAAGGTGATGGAAGTCGACGAGTAATCTAGGCCAGCTGGTAACGTCATGAGTACTTCCAGAGTGACGAGATAAAAGTTTGAGCGAGTCGAGAACGTTCTGGCACGACCTTTAGTCAAGGTCGTGTGGACAGAAGTTCATCGGCGGAGGTCGGGACTATGTATTGTACAGAGTCGATTCAGCTCTTACGTGATTAGTGGTCACAATCACGTTGAGAGGAGCTTTTCGGCGGAGGTTGGACCAAGGGCCAAGTTTGTTTAGCTTTTGCGTGATCATTGGTCATGATAACGCTGTAAAGAGCTATTCAGGCGGAGGCTGGACCAGAGTCAAGTCAATGCATTCCTAACATATTTACTGGTCATAAATATGTGGAGAGGAACTTCACTGGCGGAGATTGGACCATGAACAGTCGAAGTCAGGTTCCATTCAGGCTAAGATCACTCATAGTCGCTGACTTAGTCATTGTGGCTTCTGGCGAGGCTGGCGACATCTATTCTTCTCTTCAGAACATATGGAAAGACTGGAAAGTCAAGAAAAGCCACGATGTTCGACAAGATATCTAAAGTAAATTATAGTTTCTAACGTCTTGGTTTCTAATTTACAGATTAACATGGACTCCACAATCGGAACGAGTTGAGGGCAACTCGATGGTCAGGATGGTCGGGTGAAGAGGGATATTTTCATGGCATGGCCTTGGTTGCTGCCCGACTTAGCACATGTCACCAGCCGAATCCGGATGAATCACCCATCGGCGCCGAATAGCCATACGATTATCAACCGTTTATATAAACAATTCCTGGAGGCGATAATGTAGAGGCTTTGATCCTGAGACAAAGGTTGCTGGACTTAATTTAATTTATTTAAGTTTTTTTTTAGAATTTTGTAAATTCCCAAAAAAAATGATTTTCAAATTAGCGTAAATGTTTCATCAAAATCGGTCGAAAACCGCTATGTTCCAAGCTTTTTCATTTTATGAAATGAAATAAATGTTTGAAAACTTTTGAAATACTAATTGGATTAGAGTGCGCTTTAGCACATGTCTTTAGGGACTGAAAGAAAGGTCGAGCTCGTTAGAATCACTTTACATTAAAACGCTTTTTGTTTGTTTCAATCATGAAAAATAACATTTTCAAATCAACAAATTAAAGCTTTGGAAAAACAAAATGTTGCTAAGTTATGTACGTTATACCGCTCCCACTACTCATATATATTCTACAGTAAATGCCGTCGTATTGATGGCTGTATAGTGACATGAGTCACTATCATTCAGTGCGTAGATCGTACAGTGCGAGCCGGACATATAATTAGTATAGATCGGCTTCATTAATAAATCGGACTTTATACAAAACTCTGCTTATTTATTTCCAAACCTTAGCATGTTATGGACTCAGACGCTTCCAATGCGCAAATTCGTGTAAAATAAACTTTATTGAACTCTTAAGTGATAAAATACGTGAGAGTGTAAATCTCGGCGGGAGCGAGATTCAGCGTGTACAAAGGAAAAAATCACCCGTGCTGCTGGAGTCAAAATTGAAACTGATTGCGTCACCCTAATTACATCTCACCTTCATCACTTCGATTTTCTCTTCGGAAAAGCTATTATCATGGCTAATTTGAATGAAGAAAAACTGAAAGGTAAATATGCAATCTGATGCAACAGTGCAAAAATACAAAGTGACCATCTCTCTCTAATTTGTAAATGCTTGAATAATAAAAAAAGCAGTATTTTAATACCTCAAAGTAATTATTGAAAGTAGTTTTGCAATGTAAATTTCAAAGCCGGCGGTTAGCGGCAATTTGAACCCGATCACGTGAACACGTGCTGGTGTGCGTGTTGAGACGTGTATCTCGGGAGAAAGAAAGAAAGAAAGAAAGAGAGAGGAGAGAAAAAGCATAAGGCATATCGATAGTCACAATTCGAGCAGCGAGAGTATTTCTCTTGCCTTATACATACATGCGAGGAGAGGAAGCAAACCGGCGAAGCTGCGTGCGCAAGATTATCGGCCGGCTCAAGCCTGGCCTTTTGACACTTGGCACAATGAATGCTTGCGTCGTTCTTTGCTCTTTCAAGCATTTCGTATAAATGATGATCGTAATAAGCGATAACATTTTTGAAAAATGTGTAAATATATTTTGAATTTTAGCTGTATATAGTATACTTTATAGTGTACGTATATATGAGCAATGATCTATAAAGGTTGAAACACATGATCAATCAATACGTGTTTAATTGTACATATACGTTCTTATATACGAATGAAAATACGAATATGTAAATTATTGATATTGAACAAATTCATAAAAATAATTTTGATTAAAATGAAAGATCAAATGAAATAAAAATTATTTGAATGTATTACTGATTGCAAATGACGTTCCTATACAGAGTACGGTGTAATACTCAGGAAGCTTGCGAAGGAAGTGCTTGCCGACAATGAGATGGAAGCACATTCAGGAACGATCAAAATGACAGAGCACGATATGTGGCTTGTCGTGGAAGATGAATTCCTTAGCGTTGGTAAGGACATAGCACAATTTTTTTGTAATCTTAATTGTGTCTAGACATAACTGGTTGGCAGTAAGTGTGTACAATGCAACCAGCACGAGCTTTTAAAATATGAATACATTAATGAGTCTTTTCGTACGTAATGCTGAAAAGTGTACTTCAAAGCTTGTTCAAACCTCATGCTACCTTGCTGGGTTAGTTGTCCACACTACTGTAGCTGTGCACAGGTGTGAATAGCTGACTAGGGGGTGGCTGATTCACGTGCGCTGGTGTCTCCGTAGTGAGTGAGCCATCCTTAGCTCAAAGTGATTTACGCTGGTGTCCAGCAATTTTACTTTAGAGCTAGTCCAATCAACAAATATACCTATATATATTTTATAGATCCCGATCAGCTGACTGCTGAAGAAGCCAAGGCTATCTTAGAGTCAATGAAAATGCAGAAAGATGTAATCTGGATTGACTTGGACGAAAACCAGCAAGAAGGGTTTGATTCTGACATGCAAAATGACGATGAAGTTGTTGGCTTAAGCGAGGTAGATACGCTCCGACAAAGAAAAGACCCAGCTGGGGAGCACGAACCTGCAGACAGCTGTAACATGAGAACAGTGATGTCGAGCCTTAACAAGAAAATTGAAAAATCCAAGTCAGACAACCAAAGAAGAATTGAAACAATAATAAATGAAAAAGACAAGCGTATTGCAGTATTGTTGAATATGCTGAAGGAAACTAAACAAAAGAAAGAAAATGAATTGAAACAGCAGAAAAATCAGTTTGACAAGATATTAGAGAATTCAGAGAAAAACAATGCAAAACTAGCAGATGAATTAAAATCAATCAGAAAAGAATTGATGTCTGTTAAGGCATCAACAAGCTCCACGGCACTTGATCGCAGTCTAGAACAAATTTCGACTGAGACTGTTTTGACAAGTATAAGTCAACAAGTAGGTGATTCGTCGACACAGCCAAAAGACGGTTCAGCTACACAACATGAAGCTGGAAATAGCGCTCAACCTTTAAACGTCAGTCCAGATAAAATTTGGCAAAGTAGCATGTCAAACACTAAGAGAGAATACAGATTAACAAGAAAAACTGATTTTGAAATGTTTTCCGATTACTTGAGTTCAGAACTCAGACTGATGGATTTACTGTACATAATAAATGACAAGATACAACCTCTCTGCAAAAGAAATGATGCATCTAAGAAAATGGATCAGTACAAAGTGAGAGATATTATTATGAATTACATAGATGCTGAATATTATCGAAATATCTCAAAGGATGAATGTCCTAAAAAAATACTTACAAAACTCAAGAAAATGAAAAGTGCAGAAAGTAATGTTACATCTGGCACTATTAGAAAATCGCTGTTTACTATCCAATACATGCCTCATAAAGAAAAGGCATTGGAATTTTGTAAGAAATTTGAAGATCTTGTGGCTGAATTCGGAGTCTTGCCAGATACTCCTGCACTATCGAGTGATGAGCAGAGAGATGCATTTTACAATGCTATCATTCAAGCGGTTCCATCTGTAAAGCAACTTGACTTCTTACATAGAAAGGAAACAGGTCAGCGATTGAGTTTTGAAGAATTGAAGGAGTTCATCATGCAGGATGAAGCAGAAAGGCAAGGCGGTGCTAATCAAACAGGCATGCAACCAGCAGAGATGTTAACTGCTAGCAAGCACAAGTTCACCGTAACATGCCGAAATTGTCTAGCGAAGGGTCATTCGAAAAATGATTGTCCGAATCCTGGACAAGTCAGATGTCGCACCTGTTTGAATCTTGGACATGTGGCTAAAGAT
>NC_046659.1:92521719-92523682 GCF_010883055.1 Belonocnema kinseyi | reverse complement strand
TGGCTACATATAATAACGAACCAATACACTCCCTGTATGGATAATGAGCAGGCAATGGATTTTTGGACGTAAGCTCTTCTTCTCTTGAAACTCTGTCTTTGTCTCGTGCCTTTTGCGTCATCATAGGTGTTCTCTGAGCGTATTTCTTGTCTGCACTGCAGAATTTTTCTATAATTTTATAAATAAATTGCTCTTGATCTATTTGCAAAATCTTTCCTTCTCTATTCCTGGTGATTCTCATTCCTAAGAACTGTTTGGGTTCCCCTAAGTCCTTCGTTTCAAATGCCTTTTTCAAGATATCTTTCACTTCTTGTATCTTTGCTTTATTATTGCCAGCAAGTAGAATATCATCAACATACAAAAGTAAATAAACTACTGATATTTTGCTTTCACAGTCTTTATCACCAAACCAGATGAATAAACAAGATTCTAATGAACTTCTCTTTAAACCAGCTTCAAGTATTACTTGAGTGAATTTATCAGTCCATCTTTTTGGACTTATGCGTACTGCTATTTTGGAACATTCCATCGGGAATTTCCATAAATATTTCTTCTTCGAGTTCTCCATTTAAGAATGCTGTTTTCACATCCAACTGAGATACATCCAAGTCCATTTTGTTTATAATTGAGAATAGGGCTCGAATCAGTGGTAGCCGAGAAACTGGAGCGTATGTTTCTCTCAATTCATATTCATTTGTATCTTTAAAACCACGAATGACAAGACGAGCTTTGAATACTCTCAAGCCATTCTCATCTATTTTGTTCTTAAAAACCCATCTAGAATCAATTTTATTTGGTTTGGTAATTAGAACTTACTGTTGGTCTGTCAACTAGATCCCACACGTGATTAGATTCCATTGACTCAAACTCACTCTTGATAGCAGCAAGCCATTCATCTCGATCTGAGCTATTCATTACCTCTTTGATGTTTATCGGGTCTTGGTTAAGCTGAGCCAGTAGAACAAAATATCGTTCGTCATTTTCTTGTAGTGCTCTTTCTTCGTCACTTTCTTCTACTCTTAACAGGTAAGTTACAGATGTTGAGTCTACATTTTCGATACTTCCCACCTGATCCGTGCTTGATTTAGATTCAGAGACTGCTTGAGTAGAATTTTTCTTAGGCCTTCCGCGACCTCTTTTCTCTACTACTCCCTCCGTTTTTGAGCTTTCCTCAACTTTTTCATCATCAAATTCAACAAGCCATTTATGTTTATCTATTGTCTCATTATCATTAATCCAGTCTTTGATACTCTGACTGTTGTATTTATCTCCGTATACCAACTTCTCATTGAAGTCTGCATTGCGATTCTCATAAAATTTTCCATCTTCTGGCGTTAAGAATAAATAACCAGTAGGCGTATATCCTACGAAAATGACTCTTCTTCCAACGAACCTGAATTTAGGTCCAACTTTTCTTTGAACAGTTACATATGCTAGGCATCCCAACCTTTTGATTTGTTTGATGTCAAAACTATGATTAGGTGCAAACACCTTTAACGGAGCTACCATGCTATTCGCAGCACGAGGTGTTCTATTATAAGCATACGTAGCTGCATACACAGCTAAGTCCCACATATTGCTAGGCAACTTACTGTCATACATGTATGCTCTTATTTTGCCTTGAAGAGTCTGATTCAATTTTTCAGCAACTCCATTATGTTGTGGAGTATCTGGACATGCAAGCCTCAGATCTGCACCCAATTTGTCTAGCACTATTCTAGTGTAACCTCCAGTGAACTCGGTACCTTGATCAGTCTCTAAATAACAAAATTTATCATTTTCTCCACGCAGATTTCTGCAACTTCTGATAAAAGACTCTAAACTTTGACCTGTCTCGGTTTTTGATTTCATTGGATAAGCCATTGCTAGTCTCGAGTAGTTGTCAATAAAGACACTGATATACTTATATCCCTTTGGAAATGTTACAGGGCTTATGGGGCCCATGATATCAGCATTGATTACC
>NC_046659.1:92515466-92521619 GCF_010883055.1 Belonocnema kinseyi | reverse complement strand
TAAGCTACAAAATTAGACTTGCTACCTTTGAAGCTGAGCATCAGACCAGCTGTGCCTATCAAATATCTAATTAACCTTTGCAGCATATCCCATTCGTTCATTGTAGGGCTTATCTGGTGCCTACTTAAAAGTTTCACAGCGTATGAAATGTTTGGCCGAGTTGCATTGGCTACATATAATAACGAACCAATACACTCCCTGTATGGATAATGAGCAGGCAATGGACTTTTGGACGTAAGCTCTTCTTCTCTTGAAACTCTGTCTTTGTAACGTGCCTTTTCCGTCATCATAGGTGTTCTCTGAGCATATTTCTTGTCTGCCCTGCGGAATTTTTCTATAATTTTATTAATAAATTGCTCTTGATCTATTTGCAAAATCTTTTCTTCTCTATTCCTGGTGATTCTCATTCCTCAGAACTGTTTGGGTTCCCTTAAGTCCTTCATTTCAAATGCCTTTTTCAAGATATCTTTCACTTCTTGTATCTTTGCTTTATTATTGCCAGCAAGTAGAATATCATCAACATACAAAAGTAAATAAACTACTGATATTTTGCTTTCACAGTCTTTATCACCAAACCAGATGAATAAACAAGGTTCTAATGAACTTCTCCTTAAACCAGCTTCAAGTACTACTTGAGTGAATTTATCATTCCATCTTTTTCGACTTATGCGTAGTCCGTACAGAGCTTTTCTCAGTCGGCACACCTTACTCTCGGGTTTTGTACTGCTATTTAGGAACATTCCATCGGGAATTTCCATAAATATTTCTTCTTCGAGTTCTCCATTTAAGAAGGCTGTTTTCACATCCAACTGAGATACATCCAAGTCCATTTTGTTTATAATTGAGAATAGGGCTTAATCCATTGACTTAATCTCACTCTTGATAGCAGCAAGCCATTCATCTCGATCTGAGCTATTCATTACCTCTTTGATGTTTATCGGGTCTTGGTTAAGCTGAGCCAGTAGAACAAAATATCGTTCGTCATTTTCTTGTAGTGCTCTTTCTTCGTCACTTTCTTCTGCTCTTAACAGGTAAGTTACAGATGTTGAGTCTACGTTTTCGATACTTCCCACCTGATCCGTGCTTGATTTAGATTCAGAGACTGCTTGAGTAGAATTTTTCTTAGGCCTTCCTCGACCTCTTTTCTCTACTACTCCCTCCGTTTTTGAGCTTTCCTCAACTTTTTCATCATCAAATTCAACAAGCCATTTATGTTTATCTATTGCCTCATTATCATTAACCCAGTCTTTGATACTCTGACTGTTGTATTTATCTCCGTATACCAACTTCTCATTGAAGTCTGCATTACGATTCTCATAAAATTTTCCATCTTCTGGCATTAAGAATAAATAACCAGTAGGCGTATATCCTACGAAAATGACTCTTCTTCCAACGAACCTGAATTTAGGTCCAACTTTTCTTTGAACAGTTACATATGCTAGACATCCAAACCTTTTGATTTGTTTGATGTCAAAACTATGATTAGGTGCAAACACCTTTAACGGAGCTACCATGCTATTCGCAGCATGAGGTGTTCTATTATAAGCATACGTAGCTGCATACACAGCTAAGTCCCACATATTGCTAGGCAACTTACCAATTTGTCTAGCACTATTCTAGTGTAACCTTCAGTGAACTCGGTACCTTGATCAGTCTCTAAATAACAAAATTTATCATTTTCTCCGCGCAAATTTCTGCAACTTATGATAAAAGACTCTAAACATTGACCTGTCTCGGTTTTTGATTTCATTGGATAAGCTATTGCTAGTCTCGAGTAGTTGTCAATAAAGACACTGATATACTTATATCCCTTTGGAAATGTTACAGGGCTTATGGGGCCCATGATATCAGCATTGATTACCTGTAACGGTTTGCCAGCACGAGTTCTAACCTTTTTGAATGGCTCATTCTTAATTTTCGCAATCTTACACACTTCACAGTCGTGAACTACTTCATAAAATTCGGAACCTTTGATTCCTTGCATTTCTCGGTGTGTTTGTTGAAGTTTCTTTAAGTAATTTGTCGACGCGTGACCAAATCTTACATGCCAGAGAACAGCTCGTTTATACGATTTATTATTTTTTCCTTTTGCAACAATTCAGATTCCTTATCAGTTAGTTCAACTTCAGGAATTTGATTAATTTCATGAAATTCTCTATCTCTAAATGAAGTCACAAAGTCAGGCCTCGATTCATAATCAGGCTGTGTAGGTTTATTCGAAACTTTCTCTGCTGATTCCTTACCATTTGTCACAGCGCCGTCGACTGTAGTTTCGAAATAATCAACTTTGTTGTCGTTTGCTTTACTTTCATGTGTCACCGCTTTACTTCTAGTATTGTATTTATGAGACGACGTTTCCATTCGGTCGACTACGTTAGCAAACGTCATGCCATTTGTACTAAACTGTGATTGAGAACAATCATTTGGCTTCAATACTTTCAGTTCTATTTCCCAAAAGGGTTTGTTATAAATGCCGTTTAGAAAGACTTGTCTAGTTACAGGGTCTATTATATCAATGACTTTGTTGTTCAAATAAATGCTTAATCCTTGATCTACAAATTTTCTGAGTTATAGCAAATTAACAGACAAATCTTTTGCACAAACAACATTTTTAAGTTTATATACAGAAATATCGTCTAAACTTATTTCAACAGTGCCTTCACCTGACACCTGAAGATCAGCGTGAGGACTATTATTGGCACATTTTATTTCGTTATTTTCGAGCTATCTAATTCCTTGAAAATTAGACTAGAATTTGTCAGGTGCTCTGTGTCTCCAGAGTCTGCGATAAACTTTTCTATTATACCTAAATCGCACTTGCCATGATTCACACAATTATTCGGTTTTTCAAGATAAGCATTTAATATTTTAATCTCACCTGTGTTTTGTGGTTTGGTGTCAGCATTATTGCCCACTTGGCCTTGATTTCGATTTTGCGGCTGGTTTCGGTGATCTGAGTAACCTTGGCCTTGGTAACCACCACGATTGCCACGATTACCTCGTGAGCCTCTAAAGCCACGAATATTCCCACGCCAACCTCGTTGACAACCACAACGAGTTGGAAACGAGGAGTTACCGCCTCTGCCTTGCAACTGATTTGGCCTAAAACGTTTGGTACTTCCACCACCTTCGTTATTGCCAAACCGTCCTCTTTTTCCACGGCCTCCTCGATTATATTCACCTGAGCCATTAGGGCGCTGATCATTCACCACGCCAGTTGGACAATCTTTAGCCACATGTTCAAGATTCAAACAGGTGCGACATCTGACTTGTTCAGGATTCGGACAATCATTTTTCGAATGACCCTTCGCTAGACAATTTCGGCAAGTTACGGTGAAATTGTGCTTACTAGCAGTTAACATCGCTGCTGGTTGCATGCCTGTTTGATTAGCACCGCCTTGCCTTTCTGCTTCATCCTGCATGATGAACTCCTTCAATTCTTCAAAACTCAATCGCTGACCTGTTTCCTTTCTATGTAAGAAGTCAAGTTGCTTTAAAGATGGAACCGCTTGAATGATAGCATTGTAAAATGCATCTCTCTGCTCATCACTCGATAGTGCAGGAGTGTCTGGCAAGACTCCGAATTCAGCAACAAGATCTTCAAATTTCTTACAAAATTCCAATGCCTTTTCTTTATAAGGCATGAATTGGATAGTAAACAGCGATTTTCTAATAGTGCCAGATGTAACATTACTTTCTGCACTTTTCATTTTCTTGAGTTTTGTAAATATTTTTTTTAGGTTCTGAACTCAAGTAATCGGAAAACATTTCAAAATCAGTTTTTCTTGTTAATCTGTATTCTCTCTTAGTGTTTGACATGCTACTTTGCCAAATTTTATCTGGAATGACGTTTAAAGGTTGAGCGCTATTTCCAGTTTCATGTTGTGTAGCTGAACCGTCTTTTGGCTGTGTCGACGAATCACCTACTTGTTGACTTATACTTGTCAAAACAGTCTCAGTCGAAATTTGTTCTAGACTGCGATCAAGTGTCGTGGAGCTTGTTGATGCCTTAACAGCCATCAATTCTTTTCTGATTGATTTTAATTCATCTGCTAGTTTTGCATTGTTTTTCTCTGAATTCTCTAATATCTTGTCAAACTGATTTTTCTGCTGTTTCAATTCATTTTCTTTCTTTTTTTTAGTTTCCTTCAGCATATTCAACAATACTGCAATACGCTTGTCTTTTTCATTTATTATTGTTTCAATTGTTCTTTGGTTGTCTGACTTGGATTTTTCAATTTTCTTGTTAAGGCTCGACATCACTGTCCTCATGTTACAGCTGTCTGCAGGTTCGTGCTCTCCAGCTGGGTCTTTTCTTTGTCGGAGCGTATCTACTTCGCTTAAGCCAACAACTTCATCATCATTTTGCATGTCAGAATCAAACCCTTCTTGCTGGTTTTCGTCCAAGTCAATACAGATTCCATCTTTCTGCATTTTCATTGACTCTAAGATAGCCTTGGCTTCTTCAGCAGTCAGCTGATCGGGATCTATAAAATATATATAGATATATTTGTTGATTGGACTAGCTCTAAAGTAAAATTACTGGAAACCAGCGTAAATCACTTTGAGCTGAGGATGGCTCACTCACTACGGAGACACCAGCGCACGTGAATCAGCCACCCCCTAGTCAGCTATTCACACCTGTGCACAGCTACAGTAGTGTGGACAACTAACCCAGCAAGGTAGCATGAGGTTTGAACAAGCTTTGAAGTACACTTTTCCGCATTACGTACGAAAAGACTCATTAATTTATTCATATTTTAAAAGCTCGTGCTGGTTGCATTGTACACACTTACTGCCAACCAGTTATGTCTAGACACAATTAAGATTACAAAAAAAAAAATTGTGCTATGTCCTTACCAATGCTAAGGAATTCATCTTCCACGACAAGCCACATATCGTGCTCTGTCATTTTGATCGTTCCTGAATGTGCTTCCATCTCATTGTCGGCAAGCACTTCCTTCGAAGCTTCCTGAGTATTACACCGTACTCTGTATAGGAACGTCATTTGCAATCAGTAATAAATTCAAATAATTTTTATTTCATTTGATCTTTCATTTTAATCAAAATTATTTTTATGAATTTGTTCAATATCAATAATTTACATATTTGTATTTTCATTCATATATAAGAACGTATATGTACAATTAAACACGTATTGATTGACCATGTGTTTCAACCTTTATACATCATTGCTCATATGTACGTACACTATAAAGTATACTATATACCTCGAAAATTCAAAATATATTTACACATTTTTCAAAAATGTTATCGCTTATTACGATCATCATTTGTACGAAATGCTTGAGAGAGCAAAGAACGACGCAAGCATTCATTGTGCCAAGTGTCAAAAGGCCAGGCTTGAGCCTGCCGATAAGCTTGCGCACGCAGCTTCGCCGGTTTGCTTCCTCTCCTCGCATGTATGTATAAGGCAAGAGAAATACTCTCGCTGCTCGAATTGTGACTATCGATATACCTCATGATTTTCTCTCTTCTCTCTTTCTTTCTTTCTTTCTCCCGAGATAGACGTCTCAACACGCACACCAGCACGTGTTCACGTGATCGGGTTCAAATTGCCGCTAACCGCCGGCTTTGAAATTTACATTGCAAAACTACTTTCAATAATTACTTTGAGGTATTAAAATACTGCTTTTTTTATTATTCAAGCATTTACAAAAGAGAGAGAGATGGTCACTTTGTATTTTTGCTCTGTTGCATCAGATTGCATATTTACCTTTCAGTTTTTCTTCATTCAAATTAGCCATGATAACAGCTTTTCCGAAGAGAAAATCGAAGTGATGAAGATGAGATGTAATTAGGGTGACGCAATCAGTTTCAATTTTGACTCCAGCAGCACGGGTGATTTTTTCCTTTGTACACGCTAAATCTCTCTCCCGCCGAGATTTACACTCTCACTTATTTTATCACTTAAGAGTTCAATAAAGTTTATTTTACACGAATTTGCGCATTGGAAGCGTCTGAGTCCATAACCTGCAAGGTTTGGAAATAAATAAGCAGAGTTTTGTATAAAGTTAGATTTATTAATGAAGCCGATCTATACTAATTATACGTCCGGCTCGCACTGTAGCGATCTACACACTGAAGGACCGTGACTCATGTCACTATACAGCCATCAATACGACGGGATTT
>NC_046659.1:92513645-92515366 GCF_010883055.1 Belonocnema kinseyi | reverse complement strand
GCCAGGAATGGGAATTGGTGGTCAGATGCCTCGGCAACCTGGAGTAATGGGTGGACCTGTTGGTCAAGTTAGTCAGGTTGGACCAGGAGGCACGTCCTCGCTACATAACCGAGCATATCAGCAGCTTATGGCCACCCTTAAAAGTCGGAATACTCCTGAGCAACAAAACCAAATACTCCATATTCTCCAGAGTAATCCGTCTCTCATGGCAGCATTCATCAAGCAACGGCAGGTGTGTACTCTAGAAATTCGTTAATTCTTTCTGCATCTAAAGTGTGCCTTCTTTTTATATTAATTTCTTGAATGTGAATCATATTTCGTTCTACAATTATTATTTGCCTTTTAAGTTTAAAAATACATACTTCGGCGCAGCCGTATGATGCTTCGTCTTTTGAAAGCACACTCTTAACTCCAAAGATACGAGCTCCAAAGGTACGAGGGCTCCACAGACATGAGCGTCCCGACTCCAAAGGAGCAAGCAGAATTTTTCCACCTCTCCCTGCCCTATTCGAGAGTCAGGCGCGCCGCCTTGAATTTGACGTGCGCTTGCGCTTACTAGGCATGTGTGCGTTCTCATGCATCAACCCAAAGATATTATAAACTCCCGTAAATCACCCACTAAATCTAACCGTCGCAGGAGTGCTAGCCCCTTTCACGGTTGTATCTTTGGAGTTCACGATTCCAAAACGTCTCATATCTTTGGAGTTCGAGTGTATCGCCTTAGTGCAGTCGCTGTATTAGATTAGCAGGATAATTAACCTAATTTGTTTTTTAACACATCAGAACAGGCACTGACCGTTCAGCAGATATCTAGACAAAATGGGGGAGCATATGGCCGACTACGTTCTAGAATCTAGACTCTAGTTAGCAACAACATCAACAAGCAGGCCTGCAAGATTTGCTACCTCAACAAAAAACAGCAGCAGCAACCTACCCAAGAACCAAGTGCACAAAATGTCCTATAAAATAAAATAAAATATGAATGTTTTATTTTTAAATCAGAGGTGCACTCATTACGAGTTAAGGCCGAATAAATTTTCCATAGACATTTGCTAAAGTTTGGAAATAAATAAGCAGAGTTTTGTATAAAGTCAGATTTATTAATGAAGCCGATCTATACTAATTATACGTCCGGCTCGCAGTGTAGCAATCTACGCACTGAAGGATAGTGACTCATGTCACTATACAGCCATCAATACGACGGCACTTACTATAGAATATATATGAGTAGTGGGAGCGGTATAATGTACATAACTTAGCACTCCCTCCCGTTATATCGCGTACACTATTAATATCTTAAATACGTGACTACATCATACAATGTTATATGCATATAAAATAATACTCAAATACATTTTATTTAATTGAGAGGTAGAAAGAGGTAGATAGAGGATAGATAGAGGTAGATAATAGAATTAGTAGAATTGAATGAAATAGTTGCTCTTTCGCACATTATGGCACATCAATATCGTTTGATAAGCTACAAAATACTCAGTTGATATAAGTAGAGTCCTTCAACATCCAAATATCAATTAACCTAAAATATTAAAATAATTAGAATTCAAACGTTTAGTATAATTTTTATTAAGTAGTTGTGAGAGTCATAAGGCAACGCTTTAGTGAAAATATCGGCTATTTGACTTTTGGTAGGAATGTATTCTACTTCAACCAGCTTCATTTGAACGCATTGTTTAACATAACTATCATGTTTTCTTAGTATA
>NC_046659.1:92511209-92513545 GCF_010883055.1 Belonocnema kinseyi | reverse complement strand
GTATTAAATGTAGCTTCTTTGCTTAAAAAATTACAAACACAGTATAGGCCAGTCAACGAAGGATTTTAAATGGAAATAATTTATAACAATGAACTTAGTTGGTAGGAAGCTTCCGGGCTGACCTTGTTGCTGTTGCTGTTGTTGCATTAAATCCTATTGCGTTTGTTGTCTCAAACCTTAACTCTGTTGCATCGCTGCATTATTTGGTACCTAAAAACCGATTTAAAAACCCATTCCTAATAAAATCTGTCAAAACTACACGTTTTGTTGGAAAAGGCTTCGAATAGCCCCCCGCGACACTATACAATAAAATTTTCTGTGGCAAACTTAGTCAGCTTTAACTGACATGAGTGCAACTATGACCTAAAACGAACAGAACTTGGGATATTTTAGTAAAACAGACTTATTTTTTTGAAACATTTTTAAATAAACAATCACTTCTGTAAGTCATACCTGCTCAACTATTCAAGATAAAATGTTTGTTTTTTTAACTTTACAGGCAATTTTGTGCAATTTAATTCTTGGTGCACAATATACTGAAAAGGGGACAAATAAGACAACGAACTTTTTGCACCTATCTTTAAAAAATTCCTTTTTTAATGTAACATGATGTTTAATTATTAATTGTTTTTTATAACGACTTAAAAGGATTATACTAATAAACAATTAATATTCCATGATTTCATCGAAAATTATTTCATATAATTTGATTAAACGTAGCTTTTTAGCCTTCAAAATACTCACATAAATGCAAAACAAAGCCTCTACTAAAATTAATTCCATGACATTTTTATTTAGTATACTACACCTTATGACTTTATATAAAAACATGATCACTGAACTTCAAGATTACAAATTGGTAGCTTTTTCATGTTTGCTAAAATTTAGTGAATTTATAGGCAACTTTAAAGGTGGCCTTATTTTTTTATTTGTTAATATAAACAGTGTCCAAAAAGTTCCGGGACGGCTGAATATTTCTCCAGGTAAAATATTTTTTAAAGACATTAAGGTAATTATTTGAGTAACTTTCAACAAGAAGTTCAACTGTGAATTTGCTTTTGACCTTGACGATGACCTTCAAGGTTATTTCAAAGGTTAACTTTTTTTTAAATTGAAACCCCCTTATTTTACGCCGGCAATCGAAAGAGCGGGAAATTTTACGTTAAAAAAGGTATCATGTCATAGATCATGTGTTTTACATGTTGTAAAACACGTCTTAGGGATGTCCCAGAGACGTTTCTAAGACATCCTTAACTTTTTTGCCCACTGGGTCGCTTCTCATGATGAGAGGCTGGGGTGCGGTGACGTGATCTGAAAAGGATGTGAAAAATATCTTCAATAAAACATTAACCCTTAAACGGCCAAAACGCCACTACCGGGACACTGCTTTTCAACGGCCAATAACTAAGACTATTCGACACTAGAAAAAATTGAGACACATATATTTTTATTGCTTTAGATCTCCTCTTTCCGACGGTGTCAATGAAATTCCTCAAAAAATTTATTTATTATCCCAAAATGCAGTTTAAACAAAAAAAAACGTGATATTTCATGCCTATTTTTTTTTTGTGAACCATTTTCCAAAGCTTTTCGAGTCTGTAATTAACCTGGAATCTCACTAACCGGTGGAATAAATGTCTAAACTTTGAGAATCCATGGTTCAAAGATCGATTTTTCGTTTTAGTATTTTCAAAATGGCGTCTTAATGGCAACATTTTTGTGAAAATATTCATGAATTTTTTTACAATAAACGATGCACTTTTCGGAATAATCATTAAGAATAAAAAGTTCTTGTAATCAGCCAAGGAATACGCCTGAATTTTTTCGAAGCGTTTTGAGCAAAATTTTGGATTTTGCATATGAACAATTTTTGCAAAATTCAAAATTTTGCTCAAAACGCTCCGGAAAAATTCAGGCGTATTCCTCGGCTGATCACAAGAACTTTTTATTCTTGACAAATTTTCCGAAAAGCGCATAGTTTTTCAATAAAAAATTTCCAACGACTCCGTAACCTTTATTGCACTCTGAGATCAAACCACACCTTCACCGCATTGTCATCCTGGGAATTTTCGAGTACACCCAGCAAAAAAAAATGCCAAAGCGTAAAGCCTCAAAAATTGCAACAAACTCCGAATCGGAATGGGATTCCGATGAAAATGATGAACGTATCATCATACCCAGCGCCGGATTAACCATAGGGCTAGGTGGGGCTATAGCCCCAGGCCCCTGGGCATTCAGGGGCCCCTTTACTCCAGAAAAAATATATAAATTCTGAGTACGTTACTACAACTTCTACAAAACTTCTGAAGAAACATTTAAAACTTTTAAAAAAATTA
>NC_046659.1:92489254-92511109 GCF_010883055.1 Belonocnema kinseyi | reverse complement strand
GGGATCGGAATTTCCCAGACCGAATGTATCATATAGATCTGTTTTCCATAACTACACAGCATCTCAAAAACAATTGGAACCGAATCACGTTTTTTCATGGATTAACGAAGAAAAAGTTTGCCCTGGAAATTTCTGTAAAGAAATCAGCAGGAAATATTTCTCGCAATCAAAACTAGGTGATTTCGAAACTCACAGATACGAATCACGAACAAGAGCATTATGTAATAATGAACAATGTCGCCAGAGGACTACTAGATTTTGCATTGATTGCAACATGTATTTCTGCTTACATTGTTTCTCAAAATTACATTCTGAAACAGCAGGATCAAAATAATTTCAACGAATTGAAATCTGAAATGAAAAAAATTCTCCATAAAAAAAAAATTAAAAAATGTACAAAAAATATATAAAATCCCTTTAAAAAAAAGAGACTATCGATATTCGTCGACTTCCACGTTGGTGATAGTTGGGCAACGGAAACTTTGTTTGCGGCAGACGGACGATAGATATTCGTGAATCATTTTACTCTTACACGATGCTTAGAACTATGAAAATTTTTTATTGCAAAATCGAAACTTTTGCTCAAAACGCTTCGAAAAAATTCAGGCGTATTCCTTGGCTGATTACAAGAACTTTTTATTCTTGATGATTTTTCCGAAAAGCGCATCGTTTATTGTAAAAAAATTCATAATTGTTTTCACAAAAATTTTGCCATTAAGACGCCATTTTCAAAATACTAAAACGAAAAATCGATCTTTGAACCATGGATTCTCAAAGTTTAGGCATTTATTCCACCCGTTAGTGAGATTCCAGGTTAATTACAGACTCAAAAAGCTTTGGAAAATGGTTCACAAAAAAAATAGGCACGAAAAATCACGTTTTTTTTTGTTTAAACTGCATTTTGGGATAATAAGAAAATTTTTTGAGGAATTTCATTGGCACCGTCGGAAAGAGGAGATCTTAAGCAATAAAAGCATATGTGTCTCAATTTTTTCTAGTGTCGAATAGTCTTAGTTATTGGCCGTTGAAAAGCAGTGTACCGGTAGTGGCGTTTTGGCCGTTTAAGGGTTAAGGGGTAGGTTAAATGGAATTGCCACATAACCCGTTGAACGAACTTTTAGACGGTTTCATGATAGAAGCACTATAAGAGATGTACTATAGATCAGGATTCAGGGAAACCAAGATTTTCATCCATCCAAAGTATGTTACGCATAGATGCAAATCGTAACTTTCCATCTAATACAGCTTTTTCGGATGAAGCGACATTTCAACTAGACAGAAGTTTAAATAGGCATAATTTTTTATATTAGGCAGATGCAAGATCTCACTGGATGCTAGCTTTACGTAAAGCTGGCAGTACCATGCATTTTTTTGAAAAAATGCAGAGCCCAAAATTTGGCTTTTGGGTATTAAATAAGCCTTAAATTAGCTTTCAAAGGGCCCGGTAAAAAAATCATTGGTACCAGTATATTTTTACAGTTACCGGCTTTGAATGAACAAACTTTGAATAATAAAATTTAAATTAACATGAATGAAACAAAATTTTTCTTGATATAATAAAATAAGCTATTTTATACAATTTAACATTTAAAATAAACAGCAAAAAAAATTTAATTATTTATAGTTCGCAGTGGGCACACAAGTCCTAAACTTGTCCTATATGCGTCTTTCGGCGGACGTCTTAAGGACGTCCTAAGGACCTTTTAAAGACATGAAAAGATCCAATGGATGTCTTAAAGACGTCAAATCACATGACATAGAGGTACATTCTAAGGACGTCTCGTTGCCCACTGGGTTCCTTTAATTAATGATAGTTGATGGTATTTAATGTTAAAGCAACAAACCCACTGTTCAATGAAATTTGGCATAAGATAATATCTAAACTTAAAAATATTTTTTAGGGTAAGGACATTGTTTTATAACAAGACGTCCATAAACTGTCTAACCTTTCACTGATGCTACAAAACAAAATGAAAGGTGTGAATGAATTCACTTTCAAACCTTAAGAAAATATTCACATTTGATCCTAATGTTTTATGAAAAATTCTTTTTGCTTATACATTTATTCCAAATTTATTGTAGACACTGTACATTTTTCGCAATTTAAGGAAGTATAAAATTTAGACAGTTTTTTTTAACAAGGACAGCTATAGAATAAATTTATTATGGCAAAATACACTGACCTTTTCAGTTTTTAAACATAGGCACTGAACACAAAGAAGCAAAAAAACTAATCTTAATGTAATCTTACAGAAAAGTGTATTTACGCAGTACGCTCTGTCAGATGCGGCGGCAGCGCTTTAATCACTTGGATAGGGCTTTGTATCCGAAATTCCACTGAAACCTCTTGAAACCAACAGTATAGGTTTGGTGAGCTTGTCAGGAAGGTTAGCACTGTGCTCCCGATTGTTACGTCCCTGGCACTGTTGTAGAATTCAATTATTATGTAGTAGCTTGACGTTAGGTCCATTAAGCTAGCACCTCCACAATCGAATTTTGGGGTTTTACATAGCTCACAATTTTTGACTTTTTTTGGGCATCCAGTTAAAACTCCAAACCTTAAGGTAAAAAATTAACCCCTTTGTTACACGCAGATATGAAATTGTCAAAATATCATCTATTTGACAATTTTACACTGTCAATAGACAATTTCATATTTGCGTGTAACAAAGGGGTTAATTTTTTACCTTGAGGGTTGGAGCCCAAATATCGGAATAGTTATTTTCTGGGAGCCCAAAAACATATCAAAAATATGCCGTGATTAAATTAATAAAAAATTTCAAATTTTTGAAGGGGTTTAATTTTTGAAGTTAAGGGTTTGTTTTGGGTCATTTTTTGGATTTCAAGAGCCCAAACAATTCCAAAATTCTGGTCGAATTGAATTTTTATTATTAAGTGATTTTAATGAGTGGAGGTGCTGTCCAAAATTCTGAGCTGTGAAAAATCCCAAAATTCGATTGTGGAGGTGCTAAGAGTCGAATTCGTTGCTGTCGTTGAATGTTTGAAATCACAACCGGGAGAACTAACCCAGTGGGCACAAAATTTGGCGACGTCTTTACGACATCGTTACGACATTTTTACGAAAAATTTACGACATCCTATGTCCATGTCGTTTCGGT
Organism: Belonocnema kinseyi; assembly: GCF_010883055.1. Taxonomy (NCBI): domain Eukaryota; kingdom Metazoa; phylum Arthropoda; class Insecta; order Hymenoptera; family Cynipidae; genus Belonocnema; species Belonocnema kinseyi. The sequence continues at coordinate 92,507,990 of NC_046659.1, read as the reverse complement.
GTCTTTGCGATGTCGTAAAGACATCGTCAGATCATACGACTCATTTAAGATATCGTAGAGACACCTTATCGACATGGACATAGGATGTCGTAAAGTTATCGTAAGGATGTCGTAAAGATATCGTAGAGACGTCGCCAAATTTTGTGCCCAATGGGAATACAATTTAAAACACAATTTCAACCGGTCACTTCATAAGTTTATTCATTCGCACATTGAAATTAATTGATAAATTAATCTTTGTTTTGCACTATATGCACATAATCACATAATATGATTTATAAAAATCGACAAGGGCCGAACACGACGACGCGTTTCGCGTTTAATAATTTAAACTATCTATATCTAATTATACCAGAGCTAAAAAAATGTCTCTTTAAAATGTTGATTGTTTTCGAAATTCTGTTTAAAATAAGCTCAGAGTGAAACCAATTTGTCTAGTTTTTAAGTAGATATTGCAAAAATAGTGTAAATTTTCATGTTTTCTTAAATTTTCAATAACTTCCGAAATAGTCAACATTTTTTAATGTTCTTGGGCTCATTTTGAAGTTTTTGTTACCGTGCCACAACAGCTTACGGGTATAAATTGTAAAAAATTTCTTTTTTAATTGCAAGAACTTGAAGTTGTAACAAAAATTTGGAAAAATTGAAATATTATTTTTGGTAACAAAAATATTTTTGTAAAATATATGAAACATATAATCATGAAATTTCTATGTAATTTCCTAAAAAATATATCTATTTAACTTATATTCTGCTTTGCCTACAGAACATTAAAAAATATTGACTATTTCGGAAGTTATTGAAAATTTAAGAAAACATTGAAATTTAAACTACTTTTGCAATATCTACTTAAAAACTAGACAGATTGGCTTCACCCTGGGCTTATTTTAAACAGAATTTCGAAAACAATCAACCTTTTGAAGAGACATTTTTTAGCTCTGGTATAAATCAAATTAAGAGAATTTATTCAGTCATAAAAAAAGAGGTGGACGAATACTTTTGGCGCCCACTGAATAGTCTCAAAAAGATTCTAAGTCCAATTTACCAAATTGACTACCGCAAATTTGTAGTAATAATTGTGGTTCGGAGATAAAAAAATCTGACGTTTTTCTTCTGTGCGCGCCTTTTTATAAACTACGTTTTGGACGGAGTAATTCCTCTACTCTAGGCCCACAGCCAATCAAATTGCTGACGTAATATAGTTTTATGTCCATTTTACCAATTAGAAAGTAGGTTCTATGGCTCCACCTACTGGATATAAGTCGCAAAATGAGTCATTTAATGATTTACATTTATAAACAGGGATGGTCCAAAGTCCATGCTTATTGCGTTTTACATTCGTCTGGTTGGCGCCATAATGTCATAAAGGATACTTAAAATAGTACTATGAATCATTTTTTGGTCTAAAAATAACGATGACCTGACTTTGCATTTATAATGAAGTATAGTATTTATTTTTCTTTAAGACAGAGAGAGGTATCATTGATATAACTGTATTCTGCCTTCAGAATATTGCGTTAAACCGTAAACTAATTTGAATCCTACCGCTAAATCTGCCATCTTTGTTCATGCGCGGTAGAATTTTAGTTACCAATATCTGCACTAAATTTTGCACTTGAATTCAAAACTTAAACACTATTTTTGTTTAAAAAAATTATTTTTGGTTATACTTCTTCGTAAAAATGATTGCGGAACTGAATTATAAATTTGCTTATGGCACAATTCACTAACCTTTTTGTTGTTTTAAACATAGACACTGAGCTCAAAGAATCGAAAGAGTGCAAAAACACTCCATTTGTCAATATTATTTTTTGAATATTGATTTTTATTTCAACTTTTAGGAGTTCTGAACATATTAATTTCGTTTCTGCGTAGGTTAGTCGATAAGAGCATCAGGAAAGACCTAGGTTCGAATCCCAGCGGAGCTGATTGACATTTTTTCACAATTTTAAGAAATAAAAAACAATAAAAAATACTGATTTCAGACCAGTAGACAAAAAAATTAATATCAAATTATTTAATGTACTTTATCTGGTAAAAGCCACAACATCAACAAATATCAAACATTCAATGAAAATGTAATCTTACAGGAATAATGAATTACGTCGGAATTCAAATTGTAGGGTTTGTGAGGAAATTATAATTCTCCTCTCTCCGTAGCTTAGTAAGTAAGAGCATCAGACCGGCAATCTGAAAGACCTGGGTTCGGATCTTAGCGGAGCTTGATAGCAATTTTATCACAATTTAATTATAAAAATCCATTTTAAGAAAATAATTAATTACATTTAAGAAAAATAATAGCTTTTCTAAAATTTTCCACTTTTGGTCCACTTTTCCATTATAGTACGTAATAATTAAATTAAGTGACAAACACCATTTTCTAAACAATTTATTATTATTTTTAACTGTTTTAGCAATTTTATCTTAGAATAGGCTTAGAAAGTTGCGATTTTTTTGAGTGCTCAACTTATTTTTAACAAATCAGTTAGAGCGAGGCAATAATTACTTAAATTAAGTAAAAATAATTGTTTGAAATATTTAATAATATGTTTAATAATATTCTCGTGAAGTAATTTTAAAAAGTTGTGGTTTTTTCAAAATGTTCAAGTTTTTGTCGCCTGTTCACTTAGAGTTTGGCAATAATTAATGCAATTTAGCAAGTATGATTGTTTAAAAAATGTAATAATGTATGTAACTATCTCCTGTTCGAGGTAACTTCTAGAAACTTGCGGTTATTTCCGAAACTTTTAACTTTGCCTCTTTTTTTAATTATGAAAAAATAATAAAATAATAAAAATTAAAATCATTTATCGTTATTTATCAATAATATTAATTTGTTTGAAAAATTATGTTTGTTAAATTTCATTAATTATTACCTCGCTCTGAATGAAGTTGTCAAAAAGTAGACAATTTCAGAAAATAGCAAAACTATCTGTAGCATTACTACAGGAGAAGATACAGGTATAAACAATAATAAATTGTTTAAACTATTTAAAAAAAATTTAATTAAATATTATCTCACTTCAAATAAGAAGTGGTCAAAAAATGGAAAATTTGAGAAAAAAACTGCAACTTTCTACCATTGTTTTAAGTAAATATCGTTATGAACAATAACAAATGGTTCAAACAATATTTCTGTTAAATTTAATGTATAATTGGCTCGATATAACTGCACTTTCTACAGTTCTATTCTAAGATAAAATATCTATAAACAATAATAATTTATTTAAACAGCTAATTATCAGTAAGAAGTAATACTTTATGCATAAGAAATAATTTATATTTTAAAAACCAGCAAAAAAATCATCATTAGCGCAAAAAACTCGGAAAACCCAATACTTACGAGGTTTTTTTTGGAACCCTATAAAACAACCCAGTGGGCATAAAATTTGGCGACCTCTTTACGACAACTTTACGACATCCTATGTCCATGTCTTTAAGGTATCTTTAGAATAGCGTAAAGAAGTCGTATGATCTGACGATGTCTTTACGATATCGCAAAACACCGAAACGACATAGACATAGGATGTAGTAAAGCTGTCGTAACGATGTCGCCAAATTTTGTGCCTACTGGGAAACTAATGAAGGAGATACACCTATAATCCCAGGAAAAAAGAATCCATTGAAAAGACGACTTTGTGAATTGCGTAGCTGTCATTTGTAGATTCAGAAACTTAAAACAGAATCGGTTTGCGACTATGTGAATCGGTCATTTTCTCAAGCAGCTTCGAATCTGCCATGTACTGCAATGACCATTTCAAGCAAGGTTATATTAAATCGGTTTCCTTTTTTTTTAATGAGACCGACTTTTTTGGGGTTAAGCTGCCATATTTCACACGATTTTTTAAATTTATAAATTATCGAGATTTAAAAAAATCATGCGCAGGTTTACTAGATTTATTTTGCTAATTCAGTTAATAGTCTTTTACGGCATATAAGTTAGTCAACAAAATTATAACGACTAAAAGTCTTTAAAAAACAAATCAGCGGTAATTTTGGAATTCTAGTGACAGATACGCAATTCAAAAGCCTTCGAAATCCATTCAACAGAAGTGAATGGATTTTTGTTTCCTGGGATATTAATGATTCTAATTAACTTGTACACAAATCTTAGTTTGTTATGGGAAATACACGTGTTAAACTTCATGGGGCTTATGCTGAACCTCTAAATATCATTTTTTTAAACGCATTTATGTTTTTGTGATTTCTAACCGATTTTAGGGCGATACATGAAAATTCGAAAAAAAAGTGCCGGTTGCACGAGCAAATACTCATTGAGCGGTGGTACGCTCTCGAGCTCTTTTTTTACCATAAAAATTGCATAATTTTAAAAATTAAAAATGTCATAAAGATAATTTGCCAATGACAACAATTTCTAAAACTCTTGAAATCAAATTTTTAAATAGCTTAACATTTTTTTAATTTTGGTCAAAAATATCTGACCTTTCTTTTTTGCTTTTACTATTTTTTATATTTTACTTGACCTTTATTTTGCGACCTTAAAAACGTGTATCAAAGATTGACCTTGGATTGGTTAGAAAATTGTTCAACTTTTCATCCCTTCAATCTGTAATTTCCCTCATAATTAATAGAATTTAACTTAAGGCGCGTTATTTAAAAAACAGGGTTGCTAAAAATTACTAATTTCGAAATTCCCTAACTTTGCCTGACCTTCAATTGTTCATTTTCCTGACAGATAGATAAATCTTTCTTTCATGTTACATTTTCAACTAATAAGGCTCATCTTCTAATATGGTGAAAAAAAAGTTGCGTAGATAAATTTTTAATAAAATACATGAATTTTCAACAGCAAATATTTCAGCTTCTAACTAAATAACTGATTTTTTCACTTAACTTTATTTTATTTGAATTATTATTTTTCAACTAAAAAAATTAATTTTCAATAAAAAAGATTAATTTAAATACGAATTTTTCAAAAAAATACATGAATTTTCAACTAAAAATTTTTTAAACTCAACGTGGAATGGAAAAAGGAGTTTAAAAGAATAGTTAACTTTTCAAACAAATAAATGAATTTTGTCAACTAAAAAGATTAATTTTGCACAAAGAATAATATTTTACCACAACAGAACCATTTTCTACAACACACGAATTTTCATCAAAAATAATTGATTTTTGAACTAAAAGATACATTTTAAACCAAAAATGGAAGTTACATTTTTATTTAAAAAATTAATTATCAACCAATTAAAATTGAATTTTCAATGAAATTGTACAACCAAAAAAAAATTGCAACTGTGCAGTTGCATTTTTAGCCGAAAAAGGTGAAATTTCTACAACAGTTGATTTTTTTCTCAAAGACGAATTTTCAACAAAGAAAGATTTATCAGTCAATTAAGAAACAAAATTTCATCGAAAATGTCGAATTTTCATGTCAGACGAATTTTCTTCAAAACATGAATTTTGAAACGAAAATTTAAATTTTTTACAAGAAATGAATTAACAACCAAAAATATAGTTAAATTTTAAACAAAACAATGACATTTTATGTCCATTTCCTGCGTTTATGAATTATAAAAATATTTTTTTTGGATATCAAAATTTTTATTAAATTATTAAGTGCAATTTGTAAAATATGTGAATTTACTTTTCGGGTATGCAAAACTAAGACAGCAATAAAAAAATCAGGATGCCTCGTCACCCTACGTTAAAGTGAACCATGTTTTTAAATATTAAACAATTATAGAAAAATATAATATGACTTACCAGCATCCAATGTTTTTAATTTGCCAGCTCACATTTTTTATCACAAACTCGCATATATTTGATAAAGTTTTGTTCAGTCCCTTATAAATAAAATACGGTTTATTTTGAAAACATTTTTTAAATGTTGCATTTATTGACATAGCATATTTTCAAATTATTCAAATATATTCCATACCTATACAATGAAGTAATTAAACTCTTTAATTTTACTTTATAGTAAATTCGAAATAATATTCTTTCCTTTTAATTATTTTATTATTTATATTACTATATCATCATTTATTCAGTACTCAGTAGGCAAATAACTAAAAAAAGTCTGTTTATACAACATCTTTTAGTAGTTTGCAGGCAATTTTATATATTGAATATACAAAAATACTTGTAATCAAAACTCAAAATTATTATTTGAAAATATATTTTCTAATCAGCATCTAATTCCTATATATATATAATATACTTAAATTGTTATTCAAATTAATTTTACAATGTTATTCATTAACGCCCTACACTTTTTAACATCAACTAAAAATGGGTTGCTTAATATTTTCGAAAAGACATAATTCAATAAAATAAATAATACTATCTACATAACATTATACTAATTTCTATATTACATTTATTTAAAAAAATGTTATCTAGTATATGCATTAATGTAAAATTACTCGTATAAAACATAATAAATAATCTATTATGCAGAAAAAAAAGTCGATAACGCTTTCTTAAAGCGAGCGCAGACTAATTATGTATCTCAGTTCACTTTGTTAAACATAAAAATGAATCAAGCATTTTGCATCACATGCCGCGGACCTACTTTATAGGGACTCTGAACTTTCTCAATTCCGACCATTATTATCAACCAAGGATTCGTCATAATTGGACAGGAAAAAGCACTTCAAACAAAATTGTAAAAAACAAACTAATTTCTAGCCTTTCAAACGAAAAAAAAGAAAATCAGGACACACATCTTTCAAAACTTATTCTCCAAAGGACCAAAACTTAAAAAATTTTGAAAATGAAACTCTTCAAATTCGTTAAATAAAATAAAATAAAAATCCAAATTTTGAATATAAAAGAAAGAAAAAATATTCCATACTCTGAAACAAATTTGAAACGGTCATCATGGATTTACTCGACAAACGCAAATCAGCAAAATCCACGACTACTACATATACATGCAATTTCCTTCAGAGTATTTATTAAAAATAAAATTTTCTATTGTCCTGTAAAAAGGTGAAAGAGCAAGTAAGAGGAATGATAATCTGTGATGGTGAGTGTGGTGTTGGTCATGCAGGCACAACGTTCAGATTTGAAATGATGATACGTAAACTTTATTTCGTAAGATTCGTATGTATGTTTGTAGGTAGGTAGGTATGTATGTATGTATAAATATATACACATATATGTATAACTCTTATGTCTCCTTTACGTTACTATTCTACGCTTGCAATAAGATTAGGTCTTACGACTAAAAAACAACAAGAAAACAAAATACATCCCCAATAAGTTTAGTCCCACTCGCGCGCTCACGCGTGCTAAACAGTACATAATTATTGGATTAGTGTACAGCCAGGAAAATTCAAGGCAGTGAGTATATTTCTTCGAATTGCAATATTCTTCATCGACCCGTCCGTCAGCCGACAGAACAAACTCGCATTGTTTTCCTCATTCTGGAATTCCATAAACTTCACCGATCCAAAATACATTACCGAACGATTCGAGAAAAAAAAACAAAAAAAAAAAACACACATTCCAACAATCTCTCCTAGAGTGCTTTGCTTGCTACTTTTGTCTTTTCATCCAGTTAAGATCCTGTAATCTCTCATACGTATCAATTGAACGACAACACCGATACTTTTTCCAATTGAGAGAAGAAGAAAAAAAAAACACTCACACAACTGAAATGCATTACGAAGATAACAGTTGATATCGACGTACAGAAAATTTAAAAGCAATTCCATTGACTGTTTAACGTGTCCCGACAGTTTCACTACTCATTACTTCCAAAAGCCTCCACAGATTTTCCCTGCAAAATCTCTCTGGTCGTTTTTTGAAATACTACGAATTATTCCAGAGCGAGCTCTCTCAACCTCAATTCATGAAAGAAGTACTATCGCTAATAAATATCGCCCAAGAGCTTTACCAGTCGCAGCACATAGTACTTGGATCATGTAAAATATTGGTCTGTCTTAAAAATTGCCTAGTCAAATTGAGACTGGAGAGTTCGCTTTGAAATAAACGCAAGAGCCATGTCCTCGGTCGCCAGTAAGAAACAAGTGTCGAGGAGGCAGGAAGAATTTTTTTGGGACACCTGTCTTGGGTTTAATGAAAATTGGAAATCACCCAGGCTTTCAGACCTCTAGGCTTGTGATGATCGAACAATTCTTGATTGAAGAAGACAATCGAGACATGCAGAACATGATGTCCTTGTTTCGTGAGAACGACGAGAACTCGAGGGATAATAAAAAATAATAAATAGAGAAGCACACTACTCGTTCAATGTACAATCGCCGTAACCGATGCATTGGGCATAATACGCGTTTCATATATTACAAAAGGGAAAGGGAGATGGAGGTGAGATTCGAAAGATGTTCTCAGGAGCGAGGTGGATTCGTGGGGGGATAATTAGTCGCTTTTACGTTTCACACGTCTTCTTTAAATAGGTAATTCATTAAATCACTATTTACGAAAATTCATAATAAAACAATTTTTAAAAAAAGTAGAGGAACTCTAGATTCGGTATTTCAGTAATAATTGTAATAATCATTATTATACTTCATAGCTTTGTATAGTATCGCCTATCGAATAATTAATAATTAATTCATAGAGTTACTTCATATTGTAGATCAAAATCTACTTTATATTCAATGTATTCGATAATATAAAAAACAAATTGTATAATATATATTTATATATATATAATATAGCGTTGTATCATTCACCTCTTCGTACATTTATAGTAAATTGCTAAAGAATGCCTCGCATACCAGGGCAAAAGAAACAAGCCAGAAGAGCTCAATCGACTTTTTCTGACTTCTTTCTTCGTGGAAAGTATCAGATATTTAAAAACTTGATAATAAAATGTCGAGATTGCGATGCTGCGAGCTTTCAAATAGTTTTCGAAATAGAACAGGGGGATAATATTCAGTGCATTTTTTTTTATTCTAATGTGATACTTGGCACCTGGTACGCAGAGCATTCGAACGTCCGCACTTAAAGAATTTACTACCACAAAAGGTACACCACTTTCAAATTTACAACACTGCCCTAAACACAGCCATACTAAGCCAAATACTTTTGGGTTGTCATTATGATTACTTTACTATTAAAATCGTTCATTAATCTATGTTCATTTCGACGCGTATCTTCCATCTCGCGCGGCTAAAAAAAGTCAAGTGATGATGATCTCAGGTCTCGATTCTCGAAAGTGAAAGATACCGTGGAAGAAAAAACAAAAAAAAAAGGAAAAAGCTTTGAAAACGCGTCGCTTAAAAATTCTCCAAAGAATGATAATAATAATTTAAAGTTAATTGGCTTTAAAAAATCGATGCGAATATCCGCGACAGGAAAGATAGATTATAGGACGACTTGATTTAGAACTTTTTTTGAGAAAAAAAACTCAAGTATCGCGACCACTGATCCACCTCGCATTGTATGTTACAAGCGGCCAAGACTCCCAACGAAATTCGCAGTTCATCAAAGTACTTCACCGTGCGTTTTTTTTTGCGTACAGGAAAAATTTGTTGTTGATTTTTAGCGTTTTTTTGCGAATTTAACGCAACGCAAGCGGGCGGACGCACACGTTGAACGTGCGATGCAAACTAGCTGAATAAAAATGCGATCACGATAACGCTAAAATTACGTTAGTTACGTTTTTGTCCGTTAGTAGAACTCTCTCTCTCTCTCTCTCTCGCCTGATTACATCTAATCAGCTATAGTTTACTTACAGTTGATTACTTTTTCCGCGAGATTTACTCGAACTATGCCAGGAAATTTCGAGACAATCTCGCGCACTTTACACTTAAAATCATTTTAAATAGATCATTAAGAAAAAGCGGAGGCGAATATTACACTTAGAAATTACTATGATACAGCACTGGCATAGTGAAGTAGCTTGGTGTAACTGTCGGTCCCCTTCACGATTTTCAAATATTACAGTATATTCTCTCGATTCTGTCATAATGAATTCATAATCGACAAGTAAATTAATAATAATAATAATAATAATAATAGCAATTATCATTATCATTACGTGTAATAATAATAATAATAATAATAATAATAATAATAATAATATAGTATGTACAGAGCGTTGCGAAAAGGACCCGTTCGGCTACGTTTACGTAGTACGTATTGATTCGACTGTACACACGGGACCTTTCGGATTAAAAAAAAACTCTTCAAAATTAACACGATTTATAAAGCATCCCTCGCTAGCGATTACAGCAGCCTGTTGAAATAATTTCATATTTTTTGGTTACATCATCGTTCGTTTCCACTTGTTTCGATCGGAGATATCGAGTTCTCCCAGTCCACTCCCCCCCCCCTCCCCCAGAGCTCACTCTCACGCTCTCTCTCTCTCTCTCTCTCTCGGCCTTCTTCAAAATTTCACAGAGCTAAGTACAGCCCCGGCTTTGTAACAACTTGATTAACTTAGATTAACGTCGCTTAACTCGGCTCTAAATTCTTCTTGTATCCTTTTTTACCTTACTTAAATACAAGGTATCATTCCTCTCATACACGCATCTTTGTTATATCTTTGCTTTTTTTTTGTCTCGTTCATAATCATAATGGTAATAACTGCATATTCGCTACAGTAGTATTTGAACTATTAATATTAATTAACGTTAAGTATACACAACACATTTGTACGATTTCACTTAGCCTGCGCGGGCAGCAGCAGCAAGGAAGGGCGGGCGGGCGGGCGGGGGGAGAAATAGTCTTTCGGTCTCCTCTTAATCTTAGTCTTTTCGAGTTTCACCCGGATTAATCGGGCCACACAGCAACCGGAACGGGGGGCAGGAGGGATGGGGAAAGTTTTTTTTTTTTTTAGTGAGGGATGAGGGGGGAGGAGGAGAGAACTATTGAGTTCGTCGTCAACACGATAACGCAGAGTAGAGTCCATGCTCGCTTCCACGATTTCTATTTTGGTTCATTCCAACACACCTTGGCTCGGACAATTAACGCGCACCCATTTCTTTCTTTCTGGCGGTCATTCGCGCGCGCGTGCGCGCGCACACACACACACACACACACACAGGAGAACACCACTGCAATCTGGATTTCATCCCTGATTCCTTCAATGATATACAAATCTACAATAACCGCGCTCCATTGGAAATACCCTTCTCCCTTAATCTAGGATAGGAGGAGAAGTCTCGAGAATAATTCTCGTTTGCGCTATTAATAACGCAGGCACCTCGAACGTGAGCAGCGACCGTCTTTTCCAACGGTATTTTGAATGGCATTCGCCACTCCGGCTTACATCAAATCAAACTCATGATACTAACAGTCACTACAACCTTTCTACGAACTTTGTTAATTGGTCTTGTGGCGTCATTTGCGGCATTTCACCTGAGTCCGTGCCACTTGTGGGGGGAGGTGCTGGCGACGAATGGTGTGGCATACTGGAAGGATGACCGGAGGGCAGCATCATTTCACTAGGTCCACCCAAGTCGTGGGCAGGCGAATGGGTCGGCGTTCCATGAGGTTGATGGTGGTGTGGCGAGGGTACGGGGCCAGAACGCGGAGATGGAACTGGCTGATTTCGCGGCGACGGTACTGGTCGCGGCGAGGGATTCGGCTGTGGCGAACGAATTGGCGGCGGAGATCGAACCGACTGCATCAACTGCTGCTGCACAGAGATTCCTGGCGGTCCCATCACGCCTTGCGGAGAGGGCACAGGAGGAGGAGTAGGTTTCAAACCCGGTTGACCGTATCCTTGCTCATTGAAAGCATTGTAGTCTGGAAGAAGAGGCGTTGGTTAATAATAATTATTGGTCCGAGAGTTCAGAATAAAAGATCTTTCAGGAGTGGTATAAACGATTAATGTAACATTGACTTAGGATGAAAAATTTTGTGTCGCTTTTTGCATTTTGCAAATTAAATTGTTTATACAGGGCATCTACTCAAATCATGGAAAAAACTCCCTGACAATTCCAGGTTTTTTCCAGGTATAATTTTTCATATGCAATTTCGCGAGTTTTTTTATAATTAATGGGTTTTTCCCCAGTTTCTAGAAATTAAAATAATATTGCAAGATATTCTTAAATATTTTGGCCCGATCGATTAATTAAATAATACTAAAAACATAATTAATCATTACTAGAATTTGTCTAAAAAGGCCAAGAATTTTAATAATAATTCTAACAAATTTTCACTTTATCTACTTATTCTTAAAATTCAATATATATTTACATAAAATTAATGTGGTAACTACATTAAATCCAATTTAAAACGCTTAAAACTCCTAATTCTTCAAGTGAAAAATTGAATTTTCAAAAATATAGTTGAATTTTTAACCAAATAGTTAAATTTTCTACAAAAAATATTAATTTTGTACCTCAAAAGTGATTTTTCAAAAAAATACATTAATTCGTAATCAAACCGTTGATTTTTTAACTAAAAAATATCAATTTTAAACCAAACATGTGAATTTTAAACTAATAATGATGAATATTTAACTGGAATACCGGAATTTTCAAGCAAAACGATAAAGTTTCTACCAAAAAGACGATTTTTCGACAAAATACATGAATTTTCAACGAAATATTTGAATTACCAACTACAAAAAGATCAATTTTCAACAAAACAGTTAAATTCTAAACTAAAAGGATCAAGTATACCTTTTTAACCAAGAAGATTATTTTTTACCAATAAATTCAAGAAAATACATGAATTTTCAGTAAAAAAATTATGTTTAACCAAAGAGAAGAATTTTCAACTAAAAGGATGTAATTCTCAATTGGAATAGTTGCATTTTTCGTTAAAAACTAAACTAATTTGCAACAAAGACAAAACGAATTTTTTTATTCAATAGTTACATCTTCAAACAAAGTGATGCATTTTTAACTAAAACTATGATTCTTCAACTGGAATAGTTGAATTTGAAACTAAAAAAGATTACGTTTCAACCAAAAATGGAATAGTTGAATTTTAAATAAAAAAGATGGATTTTAAACTGAGATAATTTATTAACTGTAATAGTTGATTTTTTTAACCATAAAAATGAATTTTTAACCAAGAAGATTTTTACCAATTAGTTCAATGAAATACATGAATTTTCAGTTAAAAAGATAAATTGTCCACCAAAAACCAAAGACATGAATTTTCAACTAAAAGGATGTAATTGTCAATTTGAATAGTTGCATTTTGCGATAAAAACTAAACTAATTTGCAACAAAGACAAAACTAATTTTTTTCAACAGTTACATTTTCAAACAAAATGATGCACTTTTAACTAAAACTATGAGTCTTCAACTGGAATACTTGAATTTCAAACCACAAACATGAATTTAAAAGAAAAATGATGACTCTTTAACTAGAATATTTAAATTTCCAACAAAAAGATTAATTTTCAAACCATAAGATTAATTTCTACCAAAAAAGTCAACATTTTTTACTAAAGAGATCATTTTTCAACCAAATATGGAATAAGTACATTTTCAGTAAAAAATTTATTTTCAAAATAAAAAAACAACAAATAAACAAATTTTAAACAAAATAGCTGGAGTTACAGCTGAAATAATTACATTTTTCATTACAAAAAAAAATGTCTACAAAATAGCTCATTTTTCAACCAAGGAGATGAATTTTTAATTAAAATTATGAATCTTTGACGACAATCAAAAATTAATTTTCAACCTAAGAGTAACTCTCAACCATGTAATTAAATCTTTATTTAAAAAATATGAATTAAGAACGAAAAATTTAGTCGTTGATATTTCAATAAAAATGATTTACATTCTTTAATCAAAAATAATATAATTATTACATTTAAAATAATATAATTATTTCCTGACAATTCCAGGTTTTCGAGGTAGGGTAGACATCTAGTTATATACAACTCAGGCAAGAATTTAATATATAACACAATAATATCTTCGGTGGCTCCGTCAGTTAGGCGCTCGAACTTCGCGTTAGAAGTAAGGGGTTCGATCCCTGAGCTTGGTACCCCGGGAAATTTTTTTATATACCTTTACCGAGGTTCTGGTGGTTCGGATACCACAGTAAGCTTCAGAGCTGATGAAATTCACAGATTTTTAGTTCTGAATATTGAAATTCTTTGCACAATGCGACTTTTTTAAGTTTATTTTTTTTAATGGACTTTAAAAAAATCAAATTTGATCGCAAACTCTGTTCAGAAAATATACAAAATGTTAATGTTAAAACTTCTTCCAACTCTTTAAGCATAAAGTTCTAACTAATGAATTAAATTGAAGAAATCAATTTAAGTCTCATTAAACGTCCGAAAACTATAATTAGGAAACACTGAGACTGCATAAACTTGAATAAAATTTTTAAACAATTCCGGCTTAATAGCGCTTTAGAATATTGGTGCAAAAACTATTTTTTTTAAATCCTTTGAAAATTGAAATTGGAATCCGCATAACATTGAATGATTTCATACAATTGAAAATTTAATTTTGTTTCCTTTTTGCCGGAATGGACATTTGACACACTTCACGGTTTTTTTTAAAGTTTGATTTTAATGAATGTTTGAAATTATATGTTAAATAAAACTGCAGTTTAAAGATGTTACGGCATAAGTATGCAAGTGCCAACAGAATTTTTTTCAGGGGAGCAAAAAACTTGTACCATCAAGAAACTTTATTTTTACAACTTGAAATTTTAAACTCTTAATTAAGATAAAATATATCAGTGATACACCTAAGACATGTTACGATTTTTTATTACAATTTTCTCAAGAACCCCATCCAACATACTTGAGAAAAAATTTTTTTCTTTGGATTTTACTGACATTTATTTTTTAGTTTATGAAACTAAAAGAAATTTCTCATGAGGACTTGGGCCAGTTATGTCTAGTTTTTCTTGGTGCCGGATCCTTTTCAAAACTTTAATTAGTATTTTTTTATGAAATCAATTTAAAACGAATACCACAAAAAAAAGATGATTTCTGAAGAAAAAAATTAATTTTCAATTGTTTAGAAATAAGAAGAACTAAGAACGATGTGTGAATATGCTAAAAAAAAAAGAGTCTATGTGTTTCACGAATTTTGTATAGACTTAATAACTTACTATAATTGAACAATTATACGGTATAGAATTGATGCTTACACAAGTTGTTTAAATCAATTTTTTTAAACAAATTAAAAATAACATTTTAAGTACAAAAATGTGCGCTGGAATTTTAGAGAATTTTGAAGCTAATAAAACATGTTTTGGTAAAAGTTACACTGGGGGAGTTTAGCACTCACCAGAATGCGCGATCTGTTCGGGTCCGAGTTCTACGAAAATTTAAATCTATTAAATGAAAAATAGCTTTTTCTATACAAATTATTAACTAAAGTTTATATTATATTTGCCAAATAAAGTAAAAGAGTAAGTCATTCAGTTTGAAAATAAAAAAATTAATATTTCAATTACTGGCCACTTTGTCTTGCGTAGTTCTGAATTTTAGAAGCATAACCTTATAGTCTACTGAAAAAAATACAAAGTACTTGTTTTGATAAAATATATATTTTTTACCAAATAGTAGAACTTTCAAGTAATGAAGATAAATTTTCAACAAAAAAATGAAATAGTTCCATTTTCAACCAAAAAGATAAGTTTTCAAACAAGAATATTAAATTTCTACTCTAGAAACACAATTTTTCAACAAAATACATAAATTTCCAAATATATCTTTAAAGATCTAACGAAAACAGGTGAATTTTCTTCTAAAAGAGATCGAATTTTTAACAAAATTGTTAAATTTTCAAATAATAAAATTAATTTTTAACCAAAAAAAGCAAAATTTTCAATAGAATATTTAGTCTACCTTCATTTAACTAAGTTTTCAGGAGGAATAAATAACCTATGATTTTTCGAAACATTTCCTACGAATTAAAAACTCCAGTATTTTGTATTGCAGTTTGTAATGTAATTTAGGCTCCTATAACTTTCAAAACAAGAAATTTAAAAATATTTTCATTTCTTTTAACTGAATAGTTTATATTTCAACCAAAAAAGACTTTAAACATTTTAATTATTAAATAAAAAACAGTTAAATGTAAACAAAAAAGAAAAAATTTGAAATAAAATACGTAACTTTTCAGTTCAGAAACTAATTTTTAACACAAAAAATTGGATCATAAATTAAACAGTTCAATATTCACCGAAATAAATAAATTTGCAACTAAAAAAAATTGAAATAAAAAATAAAATAGTTCAATTTTCAGTTCTATAAATAATGCTGAATAAGAACAAAGGAGGTTTCAAAAAAACACTTTCAATTTTTAACCAAAAAGAATGAATTTTCAACGAAAAATATGAGTTTTCAAACAAGAAGATTAATTTTCTACCAAAAAGGTGAATTTTCAACTAAAAGAATAATTTTTAATCCATTTTTTTTTTCAAATTAGTAGTTCATTTTTTCAACCAACGAGATGCATTTTTAATCAAAATAAATGAATTTGCGAAGAATATGCTTTAAAGAAAGTAACTTTTCCAACACGTAGTTGAATTTTCAACTCAAAAAGATCAATTTTCAAGAAAATAAAAACGAATTTTTACACGGAGCGGGATTTCGGAAGATTAATTCACGGCACTAGTTGATTTTATTACGCTTTGGCGCGAGAACTAAGATCTCGGAATCCTTGCTCTTAAAGCATAGATCTCGTCCGAGACTTTAAATCACGTAAAAATTTTAGCTGTAAAATCACGCGCTTCCGTGAATTAATCTCTAGAAATTTCTCTCCGCGTATGACTAGTTAAATTTTCAATCGAAACATGATTCTTCAATTTTATTTTAAAACTAAGAGACGAATTTTTAACAAAAAATGTACAGTTAAAATTTCAGTTAAGCAATTTTTATCGAAAACCAATGAAATGAATCTTTAACAAAGTATAATGTAATAGTTGATATTTCAACATAAAAATTAATTAATTAAAATTCGTCGAATTCAACCAAAAGTTCGTTTGAAAATAACGGTTTTTTTTTTTAGTTTTCAATATCTAAAATGGAAATCTTTTATAAACATGTACTTTGAAACGTTCTTTCAGTAAACACTAATGTTATATTCGTGAAATTTAGAACTATGCAAGAAAAATTCACCGCACTTGAAATATTGCATTTTTTCTTTTCAAACTGAATGACTGACACTTTGACTCTACTTTACGAAAGAACTATAGACTATTATTACAATTTATATTTTAAAAAATCTATTTTTCATACATTAAATTTGAATTTTCGCAGAACTCGGTCTCAAGCAGATTGCGCACTCTGACGGGAAAATTTGGAATCTTCACATAATGACTTTAGAAACTTAGGCATATTATTTAACTCTTTATTTGACAGTAATTTGACATACTGTACTTCATTACCATAGGTAGTTTCATAGTTTTCAAAATTCGTTTAGAAGATTACTTTTTGGAAATTCAATTACTTCAAGAAATTTCCTTGAATTCAGTAAAAAAATATTTTCAGAATTCTTCTTTTTGTCCTGTCACGGTAAAATTGGCGCTCACGCCGCAAAAAGTCATGTGCTCTTATTCGATTCGGCAGTTCAGTTTTGTTCCGCAAAAAAATTCCGCGGGACTTATTCCTAATTCAAAAGCTTACATTTCTTAAACTCCATGATCAAAAACACCTTTTTTTTTGTCTGTAACAAATTAGTAAAACTTACTCATTGAAGGCGGCCTGATTGGCCTTTGCAGGCCATAAGGTGGTGCTGGTGGTTGCGTGAAAGGTTGTTGCTGCTGCTGCTGTTGTTGCTGTTGTTGCTGCTGTTGCATTTGCTGCTGTCTCTGCAAAACTAACATGTGCTGCTGCTGCTTGTACCATTGCTGTTGTTGCTGCTGTTGCACACTGGGTCCTTGGGTAGGCTGCTGCTGGCCAATCATCATTTGCGCTCGGCCCTGTTGCTGCTGCTGTTGTTGCTGCTGTTGTTGTTGCTGCTGCTGATGGTGCTGTTGCTGCTGTTGTTGTTGAGACAGCATATGTTGCAGGCCCTGTTGTTGCTGTTGCGGCTGACTAGAACCCAGTGGACCAACCCCTCCCCCATGTTGTCCAGATTGCTGCTGAAGGGCAAGTACCTTTGTTTATTAGATGCGTTAGAAAGCTTTTGAAATTTTTTGGGACGCATGGACATTATTATTATTATTATTAGCGAATTGTGCGAAATATATAAAAAAGTGAACATATTAATCATATAAAAAGGTGCCATTATTATCAGGGTGGCGTTTCGGCGGACGATCTCAAATTCACGGTCCTTTCCGAGTCGATTTTTTCAATTTTCCCGGTCAACCAAAAGCAACATATTCATATTTGCCGTTACACGGAAACATTATTTTAATTTATCACGCTCATTCTAAACATCGTTTAACACAACAGATCAAAATATTTCAAAATAAATTAATTTTGAAACAAATACCTAAATTTTCGACTAAAAAATATTTTTAAACAATGAATAGAATAGTTAAACTTTCAGTTGTAAAAATTGATTTTCAACTGATTAAAGGGATTTTCAAGAAAATAATTTAATTTCCACCATGACTGGTAAGCTTTTAACTAAAACAATGCATCTTCAATTGAAATAGTTGCATTTCCAACAACAAAAAATTAATTTTCACTAAAAAAAATTGAATTGTCAACCAAAACATAAATAATTAAATTTAAAATTTTGAAAATGAATGTTCATCCAATACGAGGGTAGTTCAATAAGTCCTTAGAATAGCCAACAGATGGCGAGCGAATCGCTCCAAATAATCTGTTTTCAGTCAGCACCACTCCCGACTAGATATATGGTGCAGTCACAGTCCACATCTTCTGAGTTTACGTGTTTTTATAACC
>NC_046659.1:92487682-92489154 GCF_010883055.1 Belonocnema kinseyi | reverse complement strand
CTCCAAGGAGATTATGTTGAAAAATAAAAAAAAATTTACCCAAAAAAAATTGTTTTTATACTTCATTCTAAGGACTTATTGAACTACCCTCGTAGATCAATTTGAAACTAAATCTATGGAATATTCAATTAGAATAATTGAATTTTTCAAATTAAAAAGCAATATAATTTTCCCACAAAAAAAAACAAATTTTCAACAAAATAGTTCAATTTTCCACCAAAAAAATCCTTTCCATCCAAAGAAAAAAAAAAGTTTTCTATTAAACAGCTCATATTTCAAAAAAAGAAATGAATTGTTAAATACAATGATAATTCGCCAACAAAAAAAAATCAATTTCTCACAAAAGATTTTAACTTTCAACCAAATAAATTTACTTCCAACCTAAAAGATGAATTTTCAACTAAAGTGATAAATATTTAACTCAAATACCCTAGTTTTTCACCTAACGGAAGAATTTTTAAACATAAAGATTAACTTGCAAAGAAAATAATAATTGTCTAAAAAAAAATCGATTTTCACCAAACACGTATATCTTCAACGAAATCGTTGAATTTTCAATTAACAAAGACAAATTTTCATCCAAATTGTTGAATTTTGAACAAGAAAAGCTAAATTTTCAACTAAAAATGGACATTCAAATTTTCAGTTGAAGGAATAATGATTAATTTTCTACAGAAAAGGCGAATTTTTCACACAGTACAGAAATTTTCAAACAAATAGTATTTTTTTAATGAATAAAAAATATCCCTTTTCAACCAAATAGTCGAGTTTCATCCAAAAATGGAAGTTACATTTTCTGTTAAAAATCTAATTAACAAAAAATACATTTTCAGAATAAGTTACATTTTCTACTGGAATAATTGAAGTTTTAATTTTTTTAATTCATTAAAATAATGAAAACTTGAATTTTACTACAATCAGAAGTAACTTCCCGGCCTTTTTAATTAAATTCCCCGTCACCCGGTCAAGTAGCCACCCGGAATATAAAAAAGGCGCCGCTAATATAAAAAGACCTTTACATTTTAGTTTTTGTAGGACAGGTGACTGACCTGAATCGGCAAGATGTCAAAACAGGTTAATTATCCTGCCAATTTAATCTAGCGACTACAATAAGGCGATACTTTAAAAAAAAAGCATCATCATATCATCGCGCACACGAATCTATTTCAGAAATTAATATGAAAAAAGAAATCGCACACTTTAGAAGCAGAAAGAATGAACGAATTTCTAGAGTACACACCTGCCGTTGCTTGATGAATGCTGCCATGAGAGACGGATTACTCTTGAGAATATGGAGTATTTGGTTTTGTTGCTCAGGAGTATTCGGACTTTTAAGGGTGGCCATAAGCTGCTGATATGCTCGGTTATGGAGCGAGGACGTGCCTCCTGGTCCAACCTGACTAACTTGACCAACAGGTCCACCCATTACTCCAGGTTGCCGAGGCATCTGACCACCAATTCCCATTCCTGGC
>NC_046659.1:92486564-92487582 GCF_010883055.1 Belonocnema kinseyi | reverse complement strand
GTATTAAATGTAGCTTCTTTGCTTAAAAAATTACAAACACAGTATAGGCCAGTCAACGAAGGATTTTAAATGGAAATAATTTATAACAATGAACTTAGTTGGCAGGAAGCTTCCTTAGGGCAAGGTCTTGAAACACCTCCCAAAATGGCTCGAGTCGCCATCTTCCAATATGGCGGCGCATTTAATATTTTTGGATTTTCCTTGGAAACGGCTGTTTTTATAGCAAAATAGTTGTACAATAATACACTTTAAATTTTCTTCCGAATAAAAAAGGTTATATAAAATATTGCCACAAAGTGAATAGCTTGTCCGGAAAATTGAAAAGATTGACCATTTTTGGAAGTTCATTATTTTTGCATTTATGAGCTATTGACTCAGTAAAAACGAGTGCAGTTTATTGTTTCGAGCTTGGCTAAAGGTAAGCTACCGTGCAATATTGATAATTTTATTGTAGCTATATTATATCAACGCTTAATTTGAAGAAGTTGCTTTCATTTTTCGAAGTAGGGACTTTTTCATTAACCTTCCTCATGTCTTAACAACGCATCTGCAAATTTTCGAGATTTTAAATTAATTTTTTGATTATAAAAAACGCCTTTTTGTTGAACCTGTGTCAAAACTCTCGGAAAATCCGAGTTGAGTCTGGGGGGTAAAGTAATAACGATGTATTTCCTGCAGACCCACTTTTTTCTTCAAACGGTAGAAAAAATAATGCACCCATCGTAAATAATCTCAACTCCTTCCATGTGCCTGGGACCCTTCGAACTGCATTTCCCAGGGCATGAAGCGACCACTGTCATGTGGCCACAGGCGACTATCAGCGTCCCTCTTCCGCCCAAGCAAATCCGCGAGGACAAGCGAGAGAGTAACGGGCTAGTTACTACAGTCAAGCATAGTCATTTCTATTTTTGTAAGTGAACCTTTCTTCTCCCGCTAACATTTCACATCTATTAAACGCGTTTTTTGTATCAGAAAAAAATCATATCATTACTGATTTTTGCATGAAGCATTCCAAAGG
>NC_046659.1:92430821-92486464 GCF_010883055.1 Belonocnema kinseyi | reverse complement strand
TAGAAAGTCATTTGTAAAATAATAATTTCGAAGATAATCTAACAAGAACAGAAAATTATTAACATTCCATGAAATAATTCAGATTAATACTTCAAGGGGAAGGTAATAAAATAACCATTTTTGTAACTCCATTCTTCTCCCGCTAACATCTCACGTCTATGAAACACGTTTTTTGTATCAGAAAAAAAATCATATAATTACTGATTTTTGCATGAAGCATTCCAAAGGTGCTGCAATGATCGTATCAAAATTCAGTAATGATCAGATTAAAAGTAAGCTTATATTCAAGCTTTACAGTTAACAGATAAATCAAACGAATTTTCAACTACTAAAAACTTCAAATTTTATTTCAAAATCTTGTTAAATCTAGAAGTTATTTTAAATGTATGCAACTTTTAAATTATTTTTGAAATGTTTTTCGAACTTCTGAATGTCTTTTGAAATTAATAGAATTTTTTGTTCAACTTTTTGAAATTTCGCAAATTATAAAAAATCATGTTAAAATATTCTAGACTCTTTTAACAATTTTGGAAATCTTTTAAAATCTTTTTAAGTATTCTTTGTAAATAATATTCCAAAATAAAAAATGGGTTTCAATTTTCCTAGGAATCTAACGAAAATTTTTTTATTCTTTTGAAGCCTTTCACAATTTTTAAAAAGTTTCTCATTTTTTTTAAATCTGCAAAAATCGACATTTTATTTTAAATTAGGCTGTGGCTATTTGCACTGAAATTTCGGTTCGACTAGCCGAATTTTGTTGGTACAAACTTCGTTTAAATTATATGAAATCATTTCAAGTTTTCAATTAATTTTCAATCAACTATTTAAACATCTAAATTAAAACATTTCACTTAGACACTAAACCTTTCTTTTTGAATAACAATCAAAATAGTAACGTTCAAAGCTCAAAAGATATTCGAAATTTTAACGATTTAAGTTTTCCCAGATAAAACAATTCAATTTCAAATTGTTTATTTTTAAATATTCGGTTTTGATTTATTCGGCTTGAATAAAAAGTGAAATATTGATAAATATAAAATAATTATTATTGTCTGTAATAAAAAAATTTTAAATAACATGAATTAATATTTTACACTGAGCCAATATTTTTAATTTAGTGAAAGCGTTTAGTTACAAAATACATTTTTCCGAAGTAATTTTTTAATTAAAAATAGTAAATATATAGTTATAGTAATAATAGTAGTAATAATAAGCTTAATATTAATCCGATCATTACTGAATTTTAATACGATCATTGGAGCACCTTTGGGATGCTTCATGCAAAAATCAGTAATTATATGATTTTTTCTAATACAAAAAACGCGTTTAGTAGACGTGAAATGTTATCGGTAGAAGAATGGGGATACAAAGATGGTTATTTTATTACCTTCCCCTTGAAGCATTAATCTGAATTATTTCATGGAATTTTAATAATTTTCTGTTCTTGTTAGATTGTCTTCGAAATTATTATTTTACAACTGACTTTCTATATAAACAACAGTAGATGTGAAGCCAGAAGTATTTTGGAGGCATGTCAAACAAAAGGTTTAAATTCACTTCAGAGCTTGATTGTAAGCTTAGTTTTAATCCGATCATTAATGAATTTTGATAAGATCATTGGAGCACCTTTGGAATGCTTCATGCAAAAATCAGTAATGATATCATTTTTTTCTGATACAAAAAACGCGTTTAATAGATGTGAAATGTTAGCGGGAGAAGAAAGGTTCTCATACAAAAATAAAAATGACTATGCTTGACTGTAGTAACAAGCCCGTTACTCTCTCGCTTCATGCCCTGGGAAATGCAGTTCGAAGGGTCCCAGGCACATGGAAGGAGTTGAGATTATTTACGATGGGTGCATTATGTTTTCTACCGTTTGAAGAAAAAAGTGGGTCTGCAGGAAATACATTTCGAAAATTTGCGGATGCGTTGTTAAGACATAAGGAAAGGTAAATGACAAAGTCCCTACTTCGAGAAATGAAAGCAACTTCTTCAAATTAAGCGTTGAAAAAGATCAAAATAATTTTCAGTATTAAATAAATAATATAGCTACAACGAAATTATCGATATTGCACGGTAGCTTACCTTCAGCCAAGCTCGAAACAATAAACTGCACTCATAAATGAAAAATTAATATACTTCCAAAAATGTTCAATCTTTTCCATTTTTCGGGCAAACTATTCACTTTATGGCAATATTTTATATAACCTTTTTTATTCAGAAGAAAATTTAGAGTGTTTTATTATATAACTATTTTTGCTCTAAAAACAGCCGTTTCCAAGGAAAATCTAGAAACATGAAATAATCCGCCATATTGGAAGATGGCGACTCGAACCCCCCCCCCCCCCCCCCCCCCCCCCCCCCCCCCCCCCCCCCAATTTACTGAATTTTGGGAGGTGTTTCCAGACCCCCTAAGGAAGCTTCCTGATAACTAAGTTCATTGTTATAAATTATTTCCATTTAAGCCTCCTCATTCAGCTTCGTTGACTGGCCTAGTAACCGAAACAAGAGATCCTCCACGTAGAGTTGACACACAAACTCACGTAGGCTTGTCACCATTAGGTATTTTCACTTCAACCGTGAGCTTACTTCACTTCGGTGAAAACTGAGGGTAAAACAATGTACCAAATGCAACAAATAAAAAATATTTTTAAAACACACATATATACAAAAAATTATTTTTTAAAAAGATATTGGCAAAATAGGGCAAAAATGGACAGGGTAACCAAACGAATGAATTTTCCAATTTCCCTGACAGAACTGTATTACAAAAGCGATTAAGGTGTCAATAATGTGCCAATCAAAATAATGAGAAAAGCCAGGAAAATGCCCTATATATGGCAGTATGGATTAATTAAGTAAAGGACATGTATTCAAACTGTCAATAAATAAATAAATAACTACAAATAAAAAACTAAGAACCCTGACATGTGGTCACCCAGGAAGTATTAATATTTGCAATTAAAATATTGTTTTAAAACAAATTAGATCAATTTCCAAGCAAAAAACTGAACTTTCAATTAAAATAATGAATCTTCAATTAAAAAAAAAACTCAACCAAATAGGTGATTTTTCAATCAAGAGCATTATTTTTTTAAACATAAAAGACGGTTCTTCAACAAAGTACACGAATTTTTAACTAAAAAAAAAATCCATTTTCTACCAAGAAAGTTGAATTTTAAACTAAAAACGTAAATTTTATATTTCAAACTAAAGGCGAAATAGTACATTTTCAGTAAAAAAAATCATTTTTAACCTATAAAGACGAATTTTCAACGAAATACTTCAATTTTAAACTAAAAAACAAAAATTTTTAAAAAATGTCTTATAAAATGATAAACCTTCAAGAAAAAAAAAGAAAGTTTACTGATTTATAAACTAAAAGGAAGAATTTTCGATGAAAATTATTAATCTTCACTACAAAAACTGAATTTATAACCAAATAGTTCAACTTGTAACAAAAAAGCTGAAATTACAAATCAAAGAGATTAATTTTTCAGTAAAAAAAAAGTTGAATCTTCAACAAAATATATACATTTTCAACAAAACGAAAATTATGAATCCTTCCCCCAAAAAATGAATTTTTAACCAAATTGTTGGATTTGTAACCACAATGATGAATTTCCAACCAAGAAGATTTTTTTTCTATCAAAATAAAATGTTTTCAGCAAAAAAAAAATTCAACCACGAAGATTAATTTCTACAAAAAAATTAACTTTTAACAAAATACGTAAATTTTTAAGCAAATAGTTACATTTTTAATCATTTTCTAATAAAAAAACAAATTTTTAACCACTAAAATTAATTTTCTATAAAATACATGAATTTTGAACTAAATACTTAAATTTTCAACTATAAAATATAACTTTTTAACTAAATGTCGAATAATTAAATTTATTTAAAAAAATTAATTTTCAATTAAACAAATAACGAGTTTTCAACAAAATATTCTAACCAAGAAGATTAATTTTCTAACAAAAAAAACACTAATTTTAGCAAAATACATGAACTTTCAGCTAAAAAAGATTAATTTTGAACTGAAAATGGAACAGTTAAATATTTAATTTGATAAATTAATGTTTAACCCAGAAAACGAATTTTTAACA
The DNA here is from genome assembly GCF_010883055.1 of Belonocnema kinseyi. NCBI lineage: Eukaryota > Metazoa > Arthropoda > Insecta > Hymenoptera > Cynipidae > Belonocnema > Belonocnema kinseyi. Next base: position 92,482,358 of record NC_046659.1, on the reverse strand, counting down.
ATATAATTAAATTTGCAACCAACAAGATTAATTTTTTCCGGAGAAGACGATTTTTCATGAATAATACCTAAATTTTCAAATAAAAAAGAAGTAACTTTTAAACACAAAATGGAATAGCTTTTTTTCTTATTTGATTTTGAAAATCGCGCGTTTTTCACCACTTCTGGTTCCGGTTCAATTGTAACCAATCAAAACAGTGGGAAGTTGTGTCAGAACTCTACCAGGGTGGCAACAAGATTGAATACTACAATTAAAAAACTAAGGATCGAATTCTATTTTTAAAGAATGTACATTGAGAAAATATGTACATTGATATTAGGAAGTCCTTCAAAAATAATATTAAAACATATTAATTTCCATTTTCTCTGACAGCTACTTCATTTCCATGAGCAAATTTTTCTCCCCTGAAATTTCCTTGATAAACTTTTTTCCCTCTGATATTTCCCTGATTTCTAAGACATGGCGCCACCCTGTACCTAGAGTAGGGGTCTCCACAATCCACAGGTGCAGTGTAACCTGGGATCGCTCGGCCTTTTTGAAGATTTACCATTTTTTTTCAACGGGAACATGAGAGGAAATTTAATGACCCCTCGAGAAAAAAAATACTATACTACATAATTAAAATAATATTAAAAATAATAAAAATTAGTGGTAAAAATAAATTAAAAGCGTTCAAAATGCATTAGTACTTTTAAATAATAATAATTATCAATTTTATTCAAAATGTAAAATTTAAAAAGTATAAACCTTTAAAATTGAATTATTCGAGAAAAACAAACTTTTAATATAAAAAGGAATTTTTAATTTTAATAGAAAAGTTTTGAAAAATGCTCTCGTAACTGAAGGAAGACCCTTTAGAGACACCTGACCTAGATGATGTCAAGCCGAAACAATAAAAATCAAATAAACAATAATACCTTGGTGTCCACTGGTCCATGGAAATGAGATGCGTACTTCCGGGATTAGCCATAGGTACCGGCATTTGTCTCTGCATTGGAGGTGGAGGCATTACACTACCACCCTGGCCGCCGACACCAACTCCGACACCAACTCCTCCTCCAGGAGTGACTTTTCCGTAGCCCACATGAGGAGCTTGCTGCCTTGCCGCTTCCTCCTGTACCTGCTTAACGACTTGGAGAACGTGTGCAGGTGGAGTTTGCGTGCCAGGCTTCAAACCGATTCCAGATTGATGGGGTGATGGCAAATTCGTGGGACTCATGCCAGGTTTCATCGCGACTCCGGCACTCATACTGGCATTCGAACTCTGCTGTGCACTTTGTATTGCTCCAACTGGGCCTGTCGGTCTAGTATTCATCACAGCCATTCTCCTCCTAGAAAGAGACAATTTCATTTAGAATTTATGTTGAATTTTATGTTAAAACTCGCACTTGGTTAAAGCCGAGATTTTGATCACTCTTGAAATTTGATGTGAATTCATTGAATACAAAGGGTACTTATTGTCACTCTCATAGGGTACCTTTTTTTTCGTTCAAAGGGTAAAAACAAATTCAGGATAAATTTATAAGACTTCAAAACAATTCAAAGTAAATTCAAAAAAGTTCGATTGATTTCCCTAAAATTGGAATGAATTTAAAGGAATTTAAGGGCGAACGAGAAGAATTCAATGATATTCAAGAATCTTCCAAGGTGAATTACAAAACAATCCAAATGAATTGAGAACAATTTGAAAATATGAAAAAACTTAATTGAATTCAGTAACTTTGAAATGAGCTTCGGAAAAATTCAAGGGAACTCAAAGGATTTCGATGAAATTCCTGAGAATTCAAGGTGAGGTTAAAAGATCACAGGATCAATTAAATAATTTTTTTTAATTAAACAAAAATCCATTAAATTAGGTAGAATTTAGTAAATTTAAAATAATTAAAGTTAATTTAAAAAATTCAAGAAAATTTAAAAGAATTCAGCGTGAATTCCAAAAAAAATATGTAAAATCACTCCAAATCTTGGGAACCCCACTAATTTCTAATTAAAAAAGTAATTAATGACTACAAAATAATTCAAAAGAATTTAAATGAATTAAAACGATTTTTTTAAACCGAAAAAATTCATTTATTTAGTGAAATTTCAGTAGGTTTAGAAGCATTTAAGGGAAATGAGAAGGATTTGATGAAATTCATAAAAAAATTAAGCAGAATTTAAAAAGCAATCAACTGAATTGAAAATAATTTAAAAATATTAACAATTTTTTTAAAATCTACTTTCTTAAGTACAATTGAGTAAATTTAGAAGAATTAAAAATATTCAAGGGGATTCCAAAGAATTTACAATAATTTAGGGTAAATTAATAAGAGCAGGATTGAATTAAAAAAATTTTAACCACTTAAACTCTTGGAACCCCTACTAACTTCTAACCTAAAAATTAACTAATGACTATAAAACAATTCAAAATAATTCTAATAAATAGGGAAAATTGAGTGAATTTAGAAGAATTTAAGGCAAAGAAAAAGAATTCGATAAATATCATAAAAAATCAAGCTGGATTTAAAAAAGCAATCAAGTAAATTGAAAACAAATTTTAAAATAAGCAGTAATTCTTTGAATTCAGTAAGTTTGAAATGAGTTCAAAAAAATTTAAAGAGCATTCAAAAGAACTTTATGAAATGTTTACGAATTTAGGGTGAACTGTTAACAAGTCTTCAAGGTGAATTAAATAAACCCTTTTTGAGAATCCATTGATTTGAATAAAATTGGGTGAATTTAGCAGAATACAAAAGACTTTAAAATAATTCAGGATAAATTAATAAGAATTTAGGGTGAATTCCAAATAAAATTGCCAAAAATATTTGAAAAACTCTTCAAATATTTGATATCCTACAAAAGTCCTCACTTCTTGCAAAAGCAGTTAATAATTTCTTTGTAATTTTTTAAAATAAAAAAATAATTTTAAATTTCTTCAAATCTTTGAAACCCAACAAAATACCTCACCTTTTGTGAATATATTCTGTGAAAACTACTCAAATATTTAAAAATCCCGTTAAATTCTATATTTCCTGAAATCCGAGAAAATATATTAAAATACAGTGAGAGCTTTACAATCCCTTAAATCATTGAAATCCTCAGAAATCTTAGAAAATCCTGTCACATCTTTTAAAATATCCATATCTGCTGAAATTTTAGAAAATTCTTTATCTTAAAATATTTCAAACGCTTTAAAATCCCTTCAAATTATTGAAATTAATAAAAAATTTCTTGGCATGTTTTGAAATTCTCTAAAATATTTATAATTAAAAGCTGTTGAAAATGTCTTCGATTTTAAAAGTTTAAAAAAAAAAAAACCTAAAAACTTCAAAATTCCGTCAAATTATTGAAATCTATTAAAAATGTCTCGGAATCTTTTAAATACCCTCAAATATTTCAAAAGAATTTAGGAGAATTCGGAAATATGTATAGACCTGAATTAAATAGTGATTAGCCATGAGTTAATTTATTGAAAGAAGTGACTAATTTAAACTTTTAATTTTAAAAAGTGACTTGAGAAAAAAAAGCGACTAATAATAATTGTGCGGCACCCCTGATTATTTTGTACAGTTAATTTTTACAGAAATTCCCTGATTTTTGCTATTTTTGTTTTATTTTATGGGCTGCAAAGAGGGCAACATTGGGACCAAGACTTGAAAAAAAGAGCACTTTAGGAACCTGAACTGAATATAGGGCAATAGGGAATACAGGGATCAATTTATTTTGTTGCTTAATTATCCTATGTTAACATTTATAGTAAAATGAAAACATTAGCTTAAATTTAAGCATTTATGTTCGTCTCATTAGACACCAGAATGCTATGATTCGCAGACAGGTAACACTGAGACACTGCATATTGCAGACTTCACAGTCTTAAATGGTAAAAAGAAAATGGGGAAATAGGCGGGTTTTCACGAAAACAGGGGTTACAGAACTTTTCATCTAAAAAAAAGCGTATAAATAGACAATTTTGTAACAAAATAATGGAATTCTCAGCCAAAAAGATGACTTTTTAACAAGAAGATCAATTTTCTACACAAATAAAACTGATTTGAAACAAAACATGAATTTCTACTAAATAGTACCTAATTTTAATTCCTAATTAAATAGGGCAGTTTTCAACCAAAGTGGTGAATCGTTAAGAAAATAAATTTTGAACAAAGTAACTCAACTTTTAACCACGTTGTTAAATTTTCAACTAAAAAGATGAATTGTCCACCAAATATTTGAACTTTTAAATAAAACAATGAAACTTGAACGAAAAAAAAGATAAATTTTTCATAGTAGTTAAAATTTAAACCAAGTAATTGTTTTCTTTTTATTCAAAAAGATAAATTTGCAACAGAAATGTAATAGTTTATATTTAAAAAAAAAAGAATTAATTTGAAATTAAAAAAATGGAATTCAACCAAAAGACGAATTTTCAATAAAATAGTTTAACCCTTAACCAATACAAATTAATTTTCAAGCAAACAGTTACATTTTTAATAAAAAATGCACGAATGAGTATGAACATTCAAGCAGAATGTTAAATTTACAACAATAAAAAAAACGAATTTTCAATCAAATGGTTCAACAATCAACCCACAACGCCAAATTTTCAACCAAATAGTTAAATTTGTAACTAAAAAAATCTAACTTTTCAACCAAAAATGAAATAGTTAAAACTTCAGTGAAAAAAAATTTATTTAAAGAAAAAACTAAAAAAATTAATCTTCAACAAAAAAAAGTTTTTAACAAAGTAGAACCAATTGCAACCAAGCAGTTTAATCGAGGACCAAAAAAAGCTTACTTTCTAACAAAATAGTTGTATTTTCAACAAAATAATTCTTCTGGTGCTTCTAATCAACGAGGAATTTATTTTTGAAAATTATTATTTTAGTGTGTGCGTATTGGACAATGCTTCGTGCCACCTTACATTTTGCACTTTTAATACGTCAAAATCCAAATTTAAGAAGTCAAAATTGAACTATTTATTAGGGTGATCAGAGAACAATTTAAACAATATTTAGAGGTGGCCCATCGCCTTTGAAGTTCAAGAGTTTAATCACCAAATTATTCATTTTTTTAATTTGAACGTGTAATATCTCCTTATTAAGGATTCTCAAAATCCATTTAAAAGCATTTTTTCAATAAAAAATCATAATAAATATTAATTACAGTTTACCTAAAGTTGCCCCAAAATATTGCCTATCAAATATGAAACACTGTATATTATTTAATAATAATAGTATCACTCGAGCAACTATAAAAAGCTCCGCTTCATAAATTGTTGCACAATTTTTAAATTCTACTTAAACAAAAGTCAAAAGAGTGACAAAAGAGTCTTTTGTAAACAAAATTTTTAGATGCACTCTTGACTAAAGGTGTCACATACCACCCAATTGGATCTTCTTAATGAGTGCTAATAATTCAGTTCACACCTAAGCGAAGTAATAATAAAAAGGGGGAAAAACGGAGGGTATGTTTGTTGAAAACGTGAAGAAAGAGTGTAAAGTCTGAAATGGTTTTTGTTACTTGAAGGCTACTTTTTTTAAAGTCAAGACTCACCTGAGCAATTGAGCTTGTTGAAGTCGTGCTTGAAGTTGTTGTTGCTTCAACTTGTGCTTAATATTGGAACAGAAGGGTACCAGACATTTGGCTTCTTGGCAGTGCTTCGCATGATAGCAGCACAAGGCCACCAGTTGTTTGCAGATAGGACAGAATCCGTTGGTCTTTCTTTTGCAAACCTTGGTGTGCGTCACGACTCTCTTCATCTTCTGGCAGCTTGGCAGTCGACAGTTCGCATCTCTGCATTGACACGCGTGTATCAATGATTGAATACACCTCTGTATCGAAAGTTTCCGCGCTTCCTACAAGGACAATACAAAATAGTAACCATGAATACGAGGGCGCAAAAAAAAAACAGTCAAAAAATAAAAAATAATAAATAACTAAAACCCACCTGAGGATTGGCCTGTTTCGCATCTGCGGGCGAAGAACCATCGTCCAGATCGAGTCCAAGCTTCTCCATGTGATGAGGATGACCATCCTTCTCTTTACAACTTATACACAAGTCAAAGTCCTGGAAAAAGTAAGAGTTAGTATTGAAATTTCATCAATTAGTTCCCAATTCAATTGGAACTATATCAGACTTCCCAGTCCAAAATGCTCTCATAACAGGGGTTATAAAGGGGGATTTTTTATGAAAATAAGGGAATAGGAGCAAAATTTCTTTAATTAATCTAGGTACCATATGGAATTCAATTTTCAACACAATATATTAATTCTATACCAAATAGTTGAATTTTCAAATAAGAGTATTAATTTTCTGCCAAAAAGATGAATTTTCAACAAAATAAATGAATTTTCATCCAAGAAAGATCAATTTTCAACCAAAAAATGTAAAGTTAATATTTCAACTAAAGAAGATTTTAACTTTTTTAAGTCAACAACAATTAAATTCTACAAAAAAAAACACGAATTTTACAACAAAATAGTTGAATCTTCAACCAAGACATAATTTTTCACACAAAAAAAAAAGAACGAATTTTCTACAAAACATTTTGAATTTCCAACCCGAAAATATGAGTATTTATCTAAGTTTTTATCATATAGTTGAATTATCTACCTAATGGTAGAAGACTTTCCTTAAAAAAAAAAAAAACTACAAGCTGAATTTTCAAACAAATGGTCTAATTTTCAAACAAAAAAGATACACTTTTATCCAAAAAGTTTAAATTTCGGCCAAAAAATATTAACTTTTCACAAAAATGTTCATTTCCAAAAAAGGATTCATTTTCAATTGAAATAGTTGAATTTTCAAGACAACAAGACTAATTTTTTTACAATAAAATTGAATTTTTTATTTGAAAATATAACATTTAAAACAAAAGTTTATTGTCAATCAAATAGTGGATTTTTCTGCCATAATATTTGAATTTTCAATATTATTTTTAATACTGAAAGACGAATGTTGATCTAAGAAGACGAATTTTCAACAGATAAATTGAATTTCCGACCAAAATTATGATTTGAACAAAATAGATAAATTTTCAATGAACAAATTGTCAAATGTTAAACAAGACAGTTTAATTTTCAACCTGCAACTATGAATTTTTAAGATAGAAAGCCTACATTTTTTATAAGACCATTGAGTTTTCAACAAACAAATTTATTTCCAACCAAGAACGATGATATTTTTACTAATAAATATGAATTTTCTATACTCAAGACGAATTTTCCCGAAAACAATGGAATTTTTTACCATAAAAGATCACTATTTAACCAAACATTTGAATTTTCAACAACAAAAACATTAAATTTTCAACTCGAAAATATGTATATTTATTGAAAAAGTTTCAATCATATGGTTGAATTTTCTACAAAATTGTTGAATGTTTAAGGAAAAACGACTCCAAAATGAATTTCCAACCAATTGGTCTGATCTTTAAACAAAAAAGTTTAAACTTTAGCCGACAACAGTTCCATTTTCAACCAGTTAAATTTTTAAACTAGAAAGACTATATTTTTTATAAGGCAGTTCAATCTTCCACAGAAGAATTTTATTTTCAACCAAGAAAGATGAAATTTTTACTCAAAAATATGAATTTTCTATACTAAAGGATAAATGTTCAAAAAAACAAACAATGGAATTTTCGACCACAAAAGATGACTATTTAACCAAATATTTGATTTATCAACAAATTAGTTGCATATTAAACCAAACAGTTTAATTTTAAATCAAATCGTTTAGTAGAATTTTGAACAAAATAATTAAATTTTAACCTACAATGGCTGCATTTTCTTTTTGAGTTTCATTAATTCAGTTCGCATTTAAGGTAGTCCGGCTATTAGATCGATCAGATGAAAAATCATTCAAATCAGTTTTTTTTTGCGAAGCAATGTGTCCTCTTTCACGTAATGCCTTTTTTGGGGGCCCTTTCCACGGTTAATTTTGGCTTTAAAACACTTTGAATATTGCTAGGAAAACTTTTTTTCAGGCAGAAAATACAATCCAAAATTTGAATTACTGCTCGAGTTACTGAATCGAATCAAATCCACATTTAGATTTATATTTTATTATTATTTAAAAAAACATTTTATTTATATTGATCAGCATACAAATTTGCTACCTAATTTAGAAATTGATATCCTGGCCAAATTTTGTATTTAATTCCAAATTTCAGAAAAAAAATAATGGACATAGCTTTGACTAGCTTCCCCAATAGCCGGACTACTTCAAGCGAAAAAAAAACACCGAAATGAAACGTTAGGTTCCTCGAAAACACAAGGGAGAGAAATAGAGGAATTGAAAAAAAGGGAGAAAAGGAGGAAAAGTGTAAACTCTGATACACGAAAAAAATATATATTAGTTTACACGGTATACTCACATCACACACAGTACAGTGGTATCTCGTTTCCACGTGGCTCTTGCAATTATTACAGGTATACACAAATTTGTCCTGGCCTTGATTGTGCAACTCGTACAACATAGACATGGAACTGAACTTTGCTCTCCTCAAAGAGGAGAATTCATAATGTCTTTCCCTCGCCATTGTCAGGAAGGCGTCACGTCCGTCCATCAAATCGCAGTTTAAAACGGGGTCTGGGTCTTGGATGGGCTGCAAATAAAATACAAATAGAGTCAGGATAAAAGATAAGAGACCACGAGGAATATCAAGTATTGAAATGGAATATATCAAGCACAGGAATACAAAAAAAAAGAAAAGAAAAAAATAGGAATAGAATATCGAAACGAGGCTCACCGATAAACTAGCTGCGCTCTGTGCACTGTGTAACCTAATCACGAAGAAAACTTCCTTATGTTTTTCCATCGTGGCAAAGATCTTAGCCGAAAGATCATTTCCAGTTTGGGGAGTGTTTGATTTTTTGCTATTTTTCCGTTGATTCGCTTTGGACTTGTTCGACTTCTTCGCCTTTTTCTGACCCTTTTTCTTTCCGTCTGGACCAGTCTCTGAATCTTCAGACAGCGAGAAGATCTAGATTCCAAAAAAAAAGTTAAATTCAGCAAAGAATATTTTTGACAAAAATTGAATAATCAAATAAACATATTCGGAAAAACTTACAGCGTTTGCAGCTGCCGCAGCCGCTTCCGCAGCCTCTGCTTGTTTCCGCTTCTCCTCTTCCTCTTGATCCAACTCCTTTATACTTTCTTCCAAAACGTTAGGCCAAAAGTCACCTTCGAAGTAGGGCAAGTCCGCAGCAGACGAGAGTTTATCTTCCATTGCTTGCTTCAGAATATCCTACAAGAGAAAACATACTTTTAAAACCTGCTCACTCACTAACATATTGAGTTTTTTTTTTTTTTTAATAAAAATGTTACCTAATTATCCAATGTTTAAATTTATAATAAAATAGAAACATTAGCTTAAAGTCAGGCTTTAATATCAGTCCCGCAAGACACCTGAAAGTTATCATTCACTGACAGGGAACACTGGGACTCACGAAAAACTGATTTTACATTTAGACAAGCGATTTCGAGTACAAACCTTGTAATCCAGGACTATTCTTTCGTTAAAACCCTTATCTAGCATTTTCTTGTACCACTCTTGCAACCGTTTAGGCTTAGGAATTTTTTGCTCCTGAGGATGACAATGGAATATATAGTCATCTCCTTCCGAAGGTGGGCACGCCCAAATATGAGCCATGGTATACCTAAATAAAGAAATTTGTTTAAAAAAAAAAAAAAACCAAGAATTTTTTACAAAAATAGATGATTACAATGAACAGGGCTGCCGCAGACGAATGTAAGCTAAAAAGATACTAAAAATGACTACTTAAAAAAAAAAAGAAACCAAGTTCAAAATTGCTAGAATAAATTTTACAAATAATATTCAGAAAAATTATAATTAATTGCATTATAAGCTGAATAAACCTTGGAAATTCAAATACCGTATTTATATTTCGATGCTTTACAATGGGAAGTAGTAAAATACTAAATTATAAAATAATATATTAAATTTAATATTACTTTTAATCTGGACCTAACCAAATTTGATTGTTGTTCATATACAGTTTGTCAATTTGATAGAATTTTGTTTGCAGTTGTGAGAATTTAAAATTTTTAAACTCGCAACGCAATTTATGAAAAAATGTTCTGATTTTTGCTTCAATGTGCTGTGGTTTCTAAACTGATATAGATATAATTTTTAATTTTGATTCTAGTATTTCTTTAGAAACTCTTTTAAATGCCTAAATAAATAAAAATGCGGTTAGAACTGTATGTTTCTCCAAATAATAGAACATTAGCCTGTCATAAATAAGTAAGGAGGATATAAATCGACATTTTGAAAAGACTATCAATAAATTTAAAACAGTTCCCGATAATGAAAATTTTTTATTTTCATAAAATACCATTAATTACCGAAACATTTTAAAGAAACACAAGTTCGAGAAAAGTGCCAAGTTTAAACTAAAAAAATACATTTTCAATCAAATATGGAATAATTAAATTTTCAGTTTAAAATATTTGCAGAAAAAAAGTTGAGTTCTTAATCAGAGATGGAATTTTAACTAAAATTATGAATCTTTAACAAAAAAATTAATTTTTAACAAAATTGTTGAATCCTTAACCAAAAAAGATTATTAACTGTCAACCAGTTGCACTTTTTAACAAAAAATATGAGATTTTTACCAGAAGACATGAATTGTCAACGAAAAAGTACATTTTCGACCAAGAAAGCTAAATTTTCAACTAAAAAGTTGAATTTTTAACAAAAAATCTGCCCGCTTCGCGGGTAAACCCTCGTCGCGCGCTGGGCGCGCGGTTCTCTTCGCTCGCAAGTTTGAGCGCGTCTGGGGCGCGCGACGGTTAAATCTCGCGCTTCGCGCTCGATAATAGGTTACCTCGCGCTTTGCGCTCGAACATAATTACACCTCGCCCTTCGCGCTCGAATATTTATTCTTTGCATTTGGAATGCTTGAAAAAAAATTTATCAAAAAGATGTATTTTAGATGACAATATATATATATATATATATATATATATATATGCGTCTTCATATTCTGAATTGTCTACTTAATAAAGTATAGTCAAAGATTAAGTTTCTCAAAGCTTTGTAGGCTCTGACGTACACATTCTCATCGTGACACTGGCGCTGCGCGCTCGATTTCCGACAGACATTTGTAAACAGGTTTTGTTGGATTCTTTTTCTCGTAACTTTCGTCGTTTTTCCACACATTTTTGTATTTTATTTTTTTTTCAACGTTATTTTTCACGAATAAAACAAAAACTACGCGTCCTGTCAAGAAGTGATTCTTAACGAAATTGTAGATCTTTTTGGGATAACCATTTTTGTTAATTCATCTTTTTTCGTATCCTACATAGTTTGTCCACAAAATGGAATTTTTTATTTTCCATTATTTTTTGGACAATCAAAATTTGAATTTTCGATCTTTGAAGAAAATCCAAAAATTGGTTATGATAATCTTGCAGGGCTTTCAAAAAGAAATGTTTTTCTTCTCTTGACTTTTTTTCATATCGTGCGTTTTTCGGCTTCACGAACTCGTCCTTTCTTTTAGGACCTAAAAAAAGTGTGTCAAAAATGATTTTGATTCGTTCATTTTTTCGAGAGTTATCGTTTTTACGGACGGACGGAGGGACGGACGGACGGACAGACAGACGCCATCGTGAAAACCTGATTTCCGGATTCAGGGGGTCTCGAAACGTGGAGATCCGTTGAAAAAGTGTGATGTCAAATTTCCGACAATTCTAATACTTTCTCAATCATAAATTATGAGAATGTAGAAAAAATGCCTTTTCTACCAAAAGAGATAAATGTTAAAAAAAATATGCAGCTAAATTTCCAACCAAATAGTTGCATTATCAATAAAAAAATATAAATTTTCAATCAAATGGTCGAAATTTCGGACAAAAAACTTAAACTGCAAACATAAGCAGCTGAATGTTCAAGCCAGACATTTTTTTAGAAAAATGCTGAATTATTAAAAAAAAAAGATCCCGTTCCGCAAAAAAAAAAACTTTTTTATCAAAAAACGAATTTTATATCCTAAAAGGCTGATGTTCAACAAAAAAAGATCAATTTTTGACAAGAAAATATGATTTTTTTAAAAATAGTTGAATTTTTAGTTTAAAAAATTGTACATAAAAAATTAAGTTTCAACATAGCTCAATTTTCAAGAGTAGAGATGAATCTTTAAAAAAAGAATTTAACAAAAAACGATGATTTTTCAACAAAATAGTCCAATCCTCAACCAAAAAAAAAAATTTTTTTTTAGAAAAAATGGTGCATTTTTAATTAAAAAAATAATAACGATGAAATTTCTATTCAAAGAGATATATTTTCAAACCAGAACGATGAATTTTCAATGAAATAATTAAATTTTCAACCCAAAATCAATTTTTAAGAAAGTAATTCAACTTTCAATGAAGTAGTTGAATTTTCAACAAAAAAATATGATTTTTCAATGAAATATATAAATTTTGATCATTCAACCAACAAAAATTTTAATTTAAAATAAATATCAAGTGAATGTAACCCAAAAAAGTCAATTTTCGACATAAAAATTCATTTTTAACTCTGGAAAAATACTTTTCTGACAAAGACATCAATAAAGGAGGAACTTTCTATAGAAAAAGGCGAGTGTTCAAGAAAACAGTTGAATTTTTGGCCCAAAAAATATGAGTTTTTAACCAAATTCTTCAATTTTCAACCAAATAATATCATCTATTCAAAAAAGTTAATTTCAAAATTTGACAGTTGAGTGAACGGTTAGGAAAAACCATTCAGGGGTTATTATACAAATTTTACTTACGAAATCTTAAAAGCTTAATGTTTTCTTACAAGTGTTCTTTGACAAAAATTTTAATACTTGAGAACTCTAGATAGGCATTAAGTTTTTTTAATTTCAAATATAATATTGCATAATTTATTATTTTATGTCTGGTTATTTACGTTTCATAAAAGTCTATTTTACTTTAAGATTTTTTTCGAGGAAAATATTCTTTATAACTCTACTGTTTTTAATTTAAAAATAATGAAATAATCTTTAGATTCAGTATTTTATACCAATTTTTTTAATTAAAAAAAATTGTTGTAAGTATTTTAATTACACAAAATTTTATTTAAAAAATGGAAATAGCAGAGTTTTACCGAATGTTTTCCCTGAAAAAGTAAGCTATTATTTATTCAAATTGATCCATCTTTCAAAAATTGATAAGAAGCGATTTTTCAAAAAAATTCAGTCATGAAATACATTTTTTGTAAGTTAACATTTTTTTTCAATTTAAATGTTGTTTTTTTTTTAATTACATTATCAGGAATATTGTTTTGATTGTGAAAATGAGAGAAAACGTATGTTTTTCAGAGATCTAATTTTTGACACGAGAAGTTCCTTAATAAAAATTTAACACAAATTGATTGACTCTGGACAATAAATATTAAAAGTGATTTTCCATTATATTTAATTTGCTTGGGAAAACAGGCATACTATGAGTTACACTTTAATCGTCAAAATATCCTTTCATATTTAATCTTACCTATAAACAGGCCTCACAATCCCTATGGAATAAAATATAGAGACCAAAGGGTACTTATTGAGACGCTCATAGGGTACTTTTTTCGGGCTCAAAGGATAACAAATTCCGGATGAATTCAGAACAATTCAATTTACATTCAAAAGAATTCAAATTAATTGAATTTTTTTTATATCCAAAAGAGTCCATTGATTTCCATAAAACTGGAATGAATTTAGAGGAACTTATTATAAAAAATAATAATTCAAGGAAATTGATAAAAATTCAAGGTGAATTGTAAAAGAAAATCAAATTATTTTTAGGAATTTAAAAATATGAAAAAACTTAATTGAATTCAGTAAGTTTGAAATAAGCTTAGAAAAATTCAAAACAACTCCGGTGAATTGGAACAATGTTAAGAATCGCACAAATTTTAATTCATTACAATAAATTTTGTTTAAATTTAGGGAAATTTAAAATAAATGATAAGAATTAGATGACATTTACAAAAAATCAACCTGAATTAAAAAAAGCACTCATGTGAACTGAAGAAAATTCAAAAATATGGAAAAATTAATTGAATTGGATAGAATCCTCGAAATCTTCGAAACCCTACAAAATCCTTCATGTCTGATGAAAAATTCTTTGAAATCCATTAAAATATTAAAATCCCTGGATACCCCTTAAAATTGTTTAAATATCTTGAAAATGTCTGGGAATCTTCTAAAATACCCTAAAATATTTTAGTCTTTGGAAGCCTTCTAACGACTGACATAAATAAAAAAATCTTTGGAAACCGTTCGGAACATTTTAAAGTCCTTGAAAACGTCTGCGTGTCTTTTACAATACCGTGAAGTATTTCAAATCCTTTCAAAACACATTAAATTACTGAAATCAATAAAAAAATTGTTTTTAATCTTTTAAAATAATCAAAATTATTTTTTATTCTTTACACTCCTCTGAAATTTGGTAAAGCTCTTAAAAACGACATGGAATTTGAAAAAAAGACATTAAAATATTTCAAATTCTTTAATCATATTATCAATTGATCCGCGAATCAATTAAATTAAAAAAATTTCAAACGAGCAAAAAATCCATTGAATTAAGTAGAAAAGGGTAAATTTATTAGAAATTCAAGTGAATTAAAAAACTTCCAGTAAGTTCATAAAACTCGAGTGAATTCCAACGAATTCAGGGTGAATTCCAACTCTCTTCAAATATTTAAAACCCTACAAAATACCTCACTTCTCATGAATAAATTCTTTAAAATGCACTAAAATATTATAAAATTCCGTGATATTCTATGATGATGTTTTCTGAAATCATGGAAAATGCATTAGAATACATTGAGTTTTAAACTCCCTTGAAATCATCGAAATCCTCGGAAATCTTTTTAAATATTTTCAAGCATCATGCGCCCTGTAAAATCGTTCCATATCTTTAGAAATTCTAGAAAGTATTTTATCCTATAATATTTCAAAAGCTTTAAAATCACTTCAAATTAATGAAATTAATTTTTTTAATCCTTGAAATCTTTTAAAATTCCCTAAAATACTTAAAATTAAGAAATTAATAAATCGTTTTAAATGAATTTTTTTTCAAACTGCCTAACTCAAATAGGGTATCCAAAGGGACCAAATCTTGAAAATAGGTTACTTTAGGGATCTTAACGGAATATAGGGTACAATAGGGAATATAGGAACCGGTCTGTGAAGCCTCTGTAAATCTTTCTGATTAGAGTATCTATTTCTCTTTCAATATCGATTGCGGTCTCTCCTTTTTCAGTGCGATCAATTATTTTCAATTTTTCTTCCAAGAGAAGTTTTTTCTTTTTCGGCCAAGAATGGCTAGCCATGTAGTAATTAGTAAATACTTTCAATTAAAGGGAGGATAAAGAATTAACCTCATAAGTATGTTACATTGAATGTAATTTTTTTCAATTATCTTAACGCGCAAGCATTTTGTTTAATGCATGCGCATGCATATGTCGGCAGAGGGTGAAAAGCAAGTAGGGGATGTCGCGATATCTGGTAGTATAATAAGTGGGAGGGTACTGTACAACCAAAACAGGTGAATTTTTAGCCTTAAATTTAATAATAAGTAGATTATTCAGCCAAAAATTGGTTCTAAAAAAGAATATGCAGTACACAAATGTGGAAGAGAGAAATAGGGGAAAGAGCGTGAAGTCGTCTCATCTTGAATAGAATTCTCAATGCATAGAGATTACTATAGATTTTAGACATGGATCATTAAAAATTTTTCGGTTTTCTTGTTTTTCTTCTGAAAAAAAACAAGCTGGCAGCTCTGAATGAACTGTAGGAGCTCTATTTAAAATTAAAAATTGCCTCTACTTACCCTAGCTGCTTCGCATAGTCCAAATAACCAAGAAGGATTTCGTGGTAGACTGCTGTTCTGAACTGCCTAGGCCTGAAGAAATGCACAGAGTCGAGATATGCAATGTAGACTCGCCTCGTATTCGGTGGCGTGCACTCACTTCCGTATTCTTGGACATGCATACCAAAGAAACAGACGTCGGTTCCATCAACTTCCTCGAAGGCAAAGAGGGCTTTCGCTCGATATGGGAATTCGCCCGGCATATCGCCGTTTTCCACAAATCGACTTCTCATTCCTGGCTTAACTTCAACTACTTTATCACTGGAAGCCACAACTCTGATTGCCACCTCGCCTGCTCCTGCTTCTTTCTTTTTAAGGAAGTTGTTGACGCGCGTCTCAATATAAGTCCCTAATTTTGTTACTGGCAGCCGTTTAGCATTGAATTTATTATCTTTGCGTTTCGTGGCTTTCTTTTTCAGACAGTTATCACAGGTATATCTGCAAAAAGAATTTACAAAGTTTTAAGATACAGGGCAAAGGTTAACATGTATGCGGTATTCAAATTCTAGTTTAGTGTTGCTAGAGAAGGCTATTTTCCCAATTCCAGAACTTTTCCAGATCGCCTAATTTTCCAAAAACTTCTTGCACAATTATTTATCAATTATTATACAAATTTTGGTCAATTGCGTAAATTATAGTCATAATATTTTTTAAAAAGAAAAAATCAATTCGCAAATTTAAAATACGCTGCTAAATACTGAAATATGTTGACTACAAAGTATCCAGTTATTTTTTCAAAATTCTATGACTTTTCCAGGTGTTTCAGAAACCTTCAAGAAGGCTGTAGTGAATTTGAAGCAAATTTGAAGGCAAAACTGGAATATTTTCGATCTTCATGAACCCTAAACTTTAAAATTTGCTAAAAAATTTACTATTAACTCTAGGAAGCTGGAAATGTACATGCCGGTAAAAAAAATAAACTAAGCAGAAGCTAGAAAAATGTATGTCGATGTCATAAAGTAAATTTCAAAGGTGATGAAATGAATTTAAATTTGAGAGAAACAAAAAAAAACATTTAAAAAACATAACAAATTTTCATAAAAGTCACTGTTTATATCGGCAATCAGTTAAAACTAATTGTAACTAGTTAAAACGCGAAAATACCAGGAGCATTTGTCAAAACTAGTTTAAACTGAATTCGGGTTAAAACGGTAACACATAACCAATTTCTAAACAAAATAAATTTCAAAGGATCTGTAATGAATTTGAGGGATATTTAAAATTTTCGTAGACCCCAAATTTTGCATTTTCTAAACATTTTATTGGCCCTAAAAGAAGCTGGAAATGTTAAGCCCGACTAAAAGTAACTAAACAAAAGCTAACAAAATTTATATCTGTATCATGAAGTAAATTTCAAAGGTGATTAGGGATCATCCTTAAACTACGTTACCAAGTTTGGGCAATTTTGCCCCCCCCCCCCCCCCCCAAGTAACGTAGCCTTTAGGTGAAACCCGATTTTACGTTTATACTGATTTTTTGTGTTTCTAGCGAGTCAAGTTCCCATAATGCCTATATTGTCTATGTGAGCGTGTGGTGAATTTGTAAAGTTCGGTAATAAATCAACAATTAAAAATAAAAAAGTGATTTTCAAGGTAAGTTTTGAAATGTGCCTGATTGAATTTCATGTGGCAGTTAATCCGCGTATTATTGAATTTTTTAACTAAGGAACGTAAATTTTTAACCAAACATGGAATATTTCAACTTTTAATTGAAAAAGTTTAATTATTAAAAAAACTAATTTTTTACCATATAGTTGATTTTTGTTACTAAAGTATTGAAATTTTAGGACAAAATGACGAGTTTTCTATACAAAACAGTTGAATGATTGTTAATTGTATACCAAAAAAAGACAAATTTCCAACCAAATTCAAGAACTCTCAAACGAAAAGCTGATTTTTCGACTAGAATAGATGTTCAACAAAAAAAAAAACGATTTTTTTTAAACAAAATAGTTTTATTTTAACAAAAAATTTAACGTTAATTTTTTTAAACCATTTTCGATAAAAAAATGAAATAGGTAAATTTTCAAATTCCAAAGCAATTTTTCAACCGAAAAAAAAGGAATTTTCAACAAAACAGTTCAATTACCAAAAAGAGATGAATTTTTAACTAAATTCAAAAATTCATAACCAAAAAGTTAAATTTTCAACTTAAAAAGATGAGTTTTTAAAGAAAAAGGTCCATTTACTATCAAAAAAGACGAATTTTCAATCAAATTCAAGAATTCTCAACTAAAAAGTTAATTTTTTAAGTATTTTACCTTTAAAACCAAGTTGTTAAAGTTTTAACTAAAAAGATTAATTTTTAATTTAAAATATTAATTTAATACCAAAAAAGACAAAATGTTAATAAGATTCAACAGTTCTTAACGAAAAAGTTAATTTTTCAAATAAAAGCATAAATTTGTAAACAAAAAGATAAAGTTTCTACTAAAAACATTCATTATCTGGAAATGTAGTAAACGCACCATATGTACTTTTAGAAAAAAATTTCTCTAAATTCTAAAAAATTATACGTGTAACGTTATTTTGACTCTACCCGTTATCAAAAGTGGCATTTCAGTTTGGAAAAAACATGGGAAAGTTTCAAAATTTTATAAAGTACAAACTTTAGTGAATATAGGTAAACAAACGAAAATTTTAAAATTTCATAAGCCTCAAACTTTAAAATTCAGAAAAAATCCATGTTGTTCTTAAACAATTTTCAAAATTTTGATCTTGATACTTTCCAACTAAAAACATACATTTTTAAATGAAAATATTTATTTTCTACAAAAAAAAAATCATCATCTGGAAATCATCTAAAAATTTTACTAAATGTACTATAAGAGAAAAAAAATTATCTAAACTCTAAAAGGTTATACGTGTAACGTTATTTTGAGTCTACCCGTTACCAAACATAGAATTTGAAAAACATAGGTAAGTTCCAAACTTTTATTAACTACAAATTTAAACAATTTCCCTGTCGTTCTTAAGCTGTAAATTTTGAAACAACCTAAAAGTAACTATGCCAGAAGCTACAGAAATTTGCATCCTGGCCATAAAGTCAATTTTGAAGGAGCTGTAGTGAATGGGATGTGAACATACGAAAATTTCAGATTTTCATGCACCTAAATCCTTCAAATTTTCTAAAAATGTCCCTGTTGTCCCTAACAATCTAAGAATTTTACATCTGTCAGGAAACTAACTATGCAGAAGCTAATAAAATTTTCATTGATGTCATAAAATCGAATTTAAAGGTGCTGTAATGGAATTTGAGGAAAACGTAGGAAATTTACCAAATTTCATAAACCCCAAACTGAAAAATAATCTGAAAAATTCCCTATTCAGCCTGAATCAGAAAAAAAACGTGATAAAGTAACCTGTTTCCTCAAAAAAAAAAGCGAAGAAAATCTTAAAAACTGTAGAAAGTGACACAATAATTAGTGGGCTAAAAGATCAAAAAAATTAAGGTTCAAATAAAAAATTTGAAACTTACCCTAGGGGCCAAATACTCTCCATGTGCAGAACACAGATCTGATGCACTTTTCTCCCACAGTCCGTACAGTAAACGAATGGTTCCGACTCCAAATGGTCGTTTTTCATCTCCTGGAACTGTTCTTTCTTGATGGCACTGTAAAATAATTGCAATTAACACCTGTTCTCCTCTTCTCAACTGATTAACGTTTTTTTTTTAATTGATAAAAACTTACGTCTGCGGTTGCGTGGGATCATCTCCAAGCGTCACGGTATCACCGGGAATGTCGTTGAAACATTTCTGACAGAAGGTATATCTGTCGGTAAGAAGACCAAGTGCCTTTAGACCACTGTTTTTTTATTCCCAAAATGTGACAAATCCACAATCCAAATTCACCAATTTCACACGTGCATCATACGCGAATCCGTTAGATCGTCCATTTTATTATGTTTCCAATTAGAAAAATAGCGTTTTCATAAAGACGCATGCAATATATTTTTTTTGCCCATATTAGTTTTTTATTGTTTTGTTTTTTTGAAACGTCAGGATTCCGGATTCAGTCATCCGGATGTTGAAGAATCAATTTTCGTGAAGTAGAGTCGAAAAGAAGCAAGGGGCGCAGGCAACACAAGAAGTAAGCAGCAAACGAGAATTTGTGTGCACGTACGCAACCCGTAGAGCGAAGGATACATATGAAAAGAATAGTGCCAAAGTTAGGAATGATGAATGAATAGTAATACGTTTTTCAAGGTATTTTTGTAGGGAATATGCATAGATTGCAAGAAAATTCAGAAATGTAAAAATTAGAGTAAAATATTGCTAAATAAAGATATATTATACAAGTAAATAAAGGAACACGAAAGTTGGAAAATAAAGTAGTCTTGTCGCGTGAGACTCTTAACGAATGAGATGTCTCAATATATATTCTGTACCCTTGCCTACTGAAAGCTTTATATACCGAAAAGTGAAAAATAATAAAACTATAAAGAATATTTCACCTCGCGATTTATTGATTTTCGGTTTGTGGTATTTGTAACACGAAAGTAAAAATAATAAAAACTAAACTATTCCCATTTCATGCAACTCTATTACCACGAGACCTCTGTTTTCTATTTAAATAGTCAAAAATCAAGAAAAGAAAAAAATGTATTCCAATCTAATTCATGGATACAAAGGTCTGATGGTACATATATTGTGGATAAATAAAAATGATTAACTGACCTGTTCTGATATGAGTAGTATTTGGCATCTCTTGGAATTGTGCAAAGTTGCTTTCCGTAGCAACAGAGAACCTGTGGATTGAAAGTGTACTTTCTACCACAACAGTATCCCAACGCTTGCATGACAGGATCTATTTCTTGCTCGAAAACCTCCGACAACTGTCAAATTAAAAATATGGTTTACTGTGAAACTATTAGTTAAAGCATTTTGATTTGATTTTTAAATTACTTTTAATTTAAACTACAGTGACCGCACTAACAGCCATTCAGGGTGTCTACTCAAATTCTGGAAAAAATTAACTGACTATTCCAGGTATTTCCAGATATAATTTTTTCAGATTGCGAAGCCATTAAAACATTTCTTTAGCATCGACTCATAATATGTTTATAGTTTCACGAATTTATTGTAAATGATTTTTTTTTTTCAATTTCTACGGATTCAATTAATATGTTAATTAACTAACTTGTCAACATGTCAAGCAAAAATATTGCTTCTTCGACAAGATAAATGAATTTTCTGGCAATTAGTTTAATTTCCAATCAAAAAGATTAATTTTCTTCTAAAATTGACAATTTTTCAACAAAATAAATGAATTCTCAACCAAAGAATTGAATTTCAAACTAAAAATATCAATTTTCAACCAAATCGTTGAACAGTTAAATTTTTTATTGAAAACATTAATCTTCAGTGCTTAATTTTCAACTAAAATGCTAAAACTTTAACACATGACTGAAATTTGTAACGTTTATGAATGAAAATAATTTGTTGGCTTTAAATTTTCCGTATATTTTTTAAAGTGCGTGAATGGGTAAAACTTAGTCGGCTTGATTTTTGACTTACTTGGGACCAGTTGCACATACAGTAAAATAAATTCTATAGTTTCATTTATAACGCACAGACGAATTTTTAACCAAAAAGATAAATTTATAAGAAAAAAGTTTAACTTTAGTTTCTTTTCAACCAAAAATATAATTCTAAAACTGAAATGATGAATATTTAACTAGAATAATTTTTATTTCAACCAAAATACCGATTTTTTAACAAAATACATGAATTTTAAACCAAAAAGATTAATTTTTATACAAGAAGATTAATTTCTCTAAAAAAAAGACGAATTTTGCACCAAGAAAGATAATCTTTCAACCAAAAATTGGATACTCAAATTCTTATTTAAATAAGTTCATGCTCAGTCAAAGAGATTAATCTTTATCTAAAATGTTGCAACATTGAAATGATGTAGTTACATCTTTAGATAAAAAAAGGTTTAATTTTTAACCAACAAAAACACTAATTTTCAAGAAGATAGATAAAGTTTCAACCGGAATAGTTAATACTAAATTAAAATGATAAATCCTCGACCAAAACATTAATTTTTAACAAAAGATTTTAACTTTCAATCAAGTAGTTTACTTTGAATCATCATTAATCAAAAATTTGAATTTTTAACAAAGCTCATTAATTTTCAATTAAAAAAGATGAATTATAAACCAAAAAGTGAATAGTTAAATTTTCAGTTAAAAAATTTATGTTTAACCAAAGAGGTGAATTTTCAATAAAAATATTAGATTAATTTTCATCCAAGAAGATTAATTTTTCGGAAACAATACGAATTTTCAACTAAAAAAGGCAATCTTTAAACCAAAAATGAAATAATTAAATTTGTTGTTAAAAAAAGTTAGTATTCAGCCAAAGAGATTAATTTTTAAGTAAAACTATGAAATATTCAACGGATATAGTTACATTTTTAGATAAAAAAGTTTAATTTTTAACCAACAAAAACACTAATTTTCAACAGGATAGTTAAAGTTTTAACTGGAATAGTTAATTTTCAGTTAAACTGATAAATCTTTAACCAAAAAAATTAATTTTTAACAAAAAAGTTTAACTTTCAACCCAGCAACTAAACTCTCTTTCCAAAAAAGATGAATTCTAAACGAACAATGTACTAATTGTTATTTCAACTAAAACAGGTTTTTATTTTTGTTAAAAAACAGTTGAATTCGACCAAAAAGGTAAACTTTTCAACATGAGTTGAATTTTCAACTAATAACAATTTTTCTGTGAAGGGAAAGGAAAAAATTCCAGCAAACTGTTGAATTTTCAACCAAGAAGATTAACTTTCTACCAAAATGAACGAATTTTCAACAAAAATACATGCAAATAAAAATTTTCAATGGAAAATAAAATAGTTAAATTTTCAGTTAAAAAACTAATGTTTAACCAAATAGATGAATTTTAGACTAAAATATTGAAATATTCAATTGAAAGTTACATTTTCAGTTAAAAAAAAAAAAAAACCATAAAAAAATAGTTACATTTTCAATCAAAGTGATGAATTCTCAAATAAAATTATGAACATTCAACTTCCATAGTTGAATTTTAAAGCAAAAAGATTACAATTGAAGCAAAAAGATTTATTTCTATTAAAAAAAGACGAATTTTCAACTAAAAAAAGATCATCTTTCAATAAAAAATTAAATAGTTAAACTTTTGGTAACAAAAAGTTAACGTTCAGCCAAAGAGATTAATTTTCAACTGACAAAAACACGAAATTTCAACAAAATAGTTCAAGTTTCTACTGGAATAGTAAAGTTTCAATTAAAATGATAAATCTTTAACCTAAAAAACAAATTTTTAACAAAAGCGTTTAGCGTTCAACCAAGTGACTATTTTCAAAGAAAACCAATTTTTTTGCCAAAGAAAGAAAAAATGCAAAAAAGTGTTAAATTTTCAAAACAAGAAGATCAATTTTCTAACAAAAAGAACGAATTTTCAACAAAAATAGAATAAATTTTCAGTTACAAAAATTAATTTAAAAAAAAAGTTAAATATAGTATTATAAAGCTACTTTTATTGAATTTTGGTATAGCAATTTTAAAAAAAAGTAAGCACACTCTCGAAAAAATTCCCTGACTTTAAAGAAAATTCCCGAACATTTCTGGATTTTCCAGATATATAGACACCCTGTAATTCCAAAGATTTTTTTCCAAAATCGCCGAATTAGATAACTCGCACATTACTATTTGGTACCAGCGAGAATCGAGCTAATTCGAAAAACATCTTTGAAATAACTCACTCTATCTTTGTACGACAGGTGACTGACCCGAATCAACAAGATGTTAAATCAGGTTAATTATACCGCCAATTTATTTTCGCGCAAACAGTTCAACGACACTTGAATAAACAAACATCATCAATACACTGTTTGCGCCCATTATTCCTTTCTTTCAAAGACTCTGCAAAAAAAAAATAGCAAATAAAAAGTAAAAGTGTCTCTCTTACCTTAGTACAGTATCTGTACACGCGTGATGTTTTTCGGTTGTAGAGCCAAGCATTGTCAAACATCATCCAAACGTCATCCACATACTCCCAGGGATCGCTGTACTGTCCCGTGTCCAATTTCCTCTTGATCGTCGACAGATCCATTGGTTTCTTCACAATATCGAAATAATCCGGAATCCCTAGCGCTTGGGGATCAACTGGTTGCCTAAACGGTAAAGATTCAGGATCCTGACGATACAGTTTCTCCAAGGTGGGCATAAGTGCCTGTCTCAATTCATCGGGCTTAAAGAGGCACAACTTCTTCTTGTCACTGGATTGTCCCGTTGACTGAATCGGTTCCGGAACAATTGGTTTGATATCCGTAGCAGACGAGTCTCCACTCGACATCGGTGCACTAGGTTCATCCTTAATGCCCGATGACTCCTCTCTCACCGTCGAATCATCACCAGCCTCATCCATCGGTTCGGTCTTGATTTCCGTTTTGATCGACAAATCGCTATTGTTACCCTTACCACCGTCTCCTCCTCGATGATTCTCGGATCCGTCCTCCTGCTTGATCTCCATCTTCATGCCCTCTTCCTTCACAGAATCAAGCTTTCCCTTGTTGTTGTTCGTGGGTGGACTAGGCGAATTATCACGATCGAGGGCAGCCGTGATGGCTGCCATCTGAGACGACATGGAGGAACTTCTGGGCGCATTTTGCGCAGCCCTTTCCTGCGATGTCATTCCTTTACCCATGCTGGCAAGACCCACAGGAGATGGGGTAGTTCCTGGATGAGGCGGCGTTTTGTTAGCAGAAGACACATTAGGTGTCATTAAGGAGGGCACTAGAGGCGTGTTGGGTGTGGAATTCGTGGACTGAGGTCCATTCGTCATTGGGGCGGGTCCGGGACTTGGACCACCTGCAGATGGTACTATAGCCTGTGGAGTTGTGGCTACAATACCGCTATCACCGGGCGTAGATGCAGACATTGAGAGACTATTCTGAAACTGTTGACTTTGCTGGCTGTTTGGTTGCTGCATACCACTGAAGGGCGATGGAGCCTGAGGCAAGGGTGTACTGGCGTTTTGGTTAGCGGTATTAGACTGTTGGGATTGCTGTTGTTGCTGCTGCTGTTGCTGTTGTGGTTGCTGTTGTTGTTGCTGATGTTGTTGTTGCTGTTGAATTTGCTGATGTTGCGCTTGAGCTTGTGCTTGAGCTAGTCTGGCCTTCATGATATCAGAAAACTGCTGCTGTTGGCTTTGAACAGGAGAATTATTGGGTAAACCGGATGTTCCATTAGTCGTCGGAAATTGACTAGTTGTCACCGACGAGGTCGTTGTTGTTAGATTCGCCTGCGACATTTGAGATTGGCCAAAGGGACTTAAACCGGGATTAGACACCATGTTGGGATTTGAAGCCGACTGACCATTCGGACTGGGTCCCGATGGCCCAACATGCATTCCTTGTTGCTGCTGCTGCTGAGCTTGCTGTTGCTGATGTTGTTGGATTTGCTGGGCCTGCTGCTGCTGCTGCTGTTGTTGCTGTTGTTGTTGTGGAAACTGCATACGAGGATGCTGCATTCCAATCCCAGAAAGGCCTCCCAACTGTCCCATACTAGGTGAATGACTTCTAAGATTCGGAGGAACCGTTCCAACTGGTCGAGGTTGCTGAACACCTGGCTGCACACCAGGTGGCGCACAGGGTCTCAAACCAGCACCACTGCCTCCAGGTTGCTGTGGTTGTTGCTGCTGCTGTTGCTGTTGAAGCTGCTGCTGCTGCTCTTTGCGCTTCATCCGTTTCTCCTCAAGTTCCTTCTGAATCTTATAAATCTTCTCAGCAAGAAGGTGATAGTACTCTGATCGCGAGTTGGCCATCTCATACATGTCACCTTCCACCTTCCTTGCATAGGCGACCAAATTGTGCATCCTCTTGTCTAGCATTGCCTGTGGATCGGGAGTCGGGAATATTGCTTGGACCAACTTGTGAACAAGATGGTTCCTGAGATCTGGCGTCACGGACTGATGCCACTCCTTCGTCCCTTGCACAGGCGTTGCTGTTACTTGACCAGCTTGAAGACCAGGCGGTAGTTGAACATTGCCAAGCCTGTTGTCAGACAAAATTCCTGGTTGTCCAGACTCGTTCAATCCAAACAACTGTTGCATGTTAACAGTCTGCTGGATATTTGCAGCAGCAGCTGCCGCGGCTGATGTTGGACCACTTGCTGCAGCAGATTGACTTGCAGCCCCAGCACCTACGTTTGGATCATTGCTGAGTGGTAGTGATACATTAGGAGCCACAACTTGCTGCTGTCCAGTTCCTATTCCAGGTTGTCCGGGTCCACCTTGAGGTTGAGGTTGGGTCAGTCTGACACTTGTCATGCTGCCAGGAGGTGCTTGCATGGCAGGTCCTGCCATTCGCACACCTCTACCGACGCCTTGTCCCGACAGTAAATTGGGAGTGGTCGTTGGACACTGAATACCCAGTGCATCGTACGCTCTTCTCATATCCGATGGACTCGGATTAGGTTGTGCTGTTGGCTGAGGCACCGCTGCAGCAACGGAATTGGCGTGTCGATTTTTGTCGGCTTGTTTCAGAGGCAAACACACAGGACAGTCACTTCGTGTGCAGTGCTTCCAATGGCTGATGATCTGTCGGGAGGAACTGCAGTGTGGCATCGCGCAACTCTTGCCTGCTTGGCAGGTAGTCATATGGTTCAAGACACTCTTCATCATCTTGCAGTGTGGCAGTGAACAGTGCCACGACTCACCGTTGGCTTGACTCTCTCGACGCTGACACTTGTGAGCATGCAGGAGGAGAACTAGCTGCTGCTGAATTAACTTCCGTTTTTCTGGATCGGCCGTTGACTGGGCGGTTGCAGGCTGTCCACCTTGCATTTGTACTTGAGTAGCCTGTTGTGGGCCTGGTTGTCCTCCGCTCGGAGCTCCTGATTGAGGTTGTGCCGGACTTGGAGCTGGTGGTTGAGCTTGCTGAGCCATTCCGCCCTCTTGACCGCCGACAACATTTGCAGATCCAATGGGTCCCCCCGGCCCACCAAATCTCCCAACTTGCATGGCAGTCATATTGGTTCCTACACCCCTTTGCTGAGGTGCTACAACACCCACTGGATTGGCAGCGCCCACATTCACATTGGGACCCGGCCCATTTCCTGGAGATCCATATCCATAAGGACTCGAAGCACCCATCTGTCCCATATTAGCCATATTTGCCATGTTGGGTGGTCCTTGCATTCTTGGACCTTGGCCGGGCCCGACGATATTAACTTGATGAACTTGCTGATGAGGACTCTGACCTCTCGCCGCCCCTACCATATGCGCTTGCTGTTGTTGCTGCTGCTGCTGCTGCATTGCCACGGCTCTTGCGTTCATCATTGCTGGTCCATTCTGCATTTGGGCAACTCCGTGAGGCCCACCAGGATGATGAATTCCTTGGGCATTGGAACTCATCATTGTTACCTGAAAACGAGCATTTAAAATTCAATGTTAATATCAAGGGGATACAAAATTTTCATGTTAGCAACTCAAGTTTAGGATTATTAAAACTCAACAGTTTTGGAAATGAATGTGCTATTTTTCCTATCCGCTAATGATTAGTTGTGAGACGATTAAATCATTATTGATGTCATACATGATATACAAGTTTGTTTTCATTTGAAAGATGAAAGTGTAATGGATGAAATGTTAGCAATTAATGGATATCTGTAGTTCCATTTGAAAAGAAAGAAGGACATTTACCGTATTCAAGGGTTGTTTATTTAAGCTGTTTGCAACGATTAAACCTCCGCCTGCCATGCCACCCATATTATTGTTCCCTGTTGCACTGCTCGTCATGACTAGGCCGGAGTTCATGCCACCTGGCATTGACATTGTAGGATTACTTCCAGACATACTCATCGACGATTGAAGCCCTCCCATCGAATTCGCGATGGATATTTGGTTGTTCGCAAGGGAACTCGCTATGCTGCTTGGTAAGTTCCCTAGACTTACTACCATTTGAGGGTCAACCACCCCCTTGGAGACCGAAACATTGGGAGGTGACTGCATGTTTGGACTTTTACTACCCAAACTTCCAGCAGCCATCACCAACGAATTTGACACCATGTTCTTGTTTCCCTGTTTCAAGACGTTCATCGTCAGTAAATTCCATTTTATATACTTTTGGTTTACAGTTTACAAATTGCCTTGTTGCATTTTTCTTTTCACTAACAGACAGATTTTTGTTTACATCAGATTGAAAAGATATAGACTTCTTACCTGTTGTTGAATCAGATGATGTGACAATTGCTGTTGCTGTACGTGTTGTCGAAGTTCATTGTCGAGTGCTCCGTTCTGTTGTCCAGGGCCAGGGCCTGTTGCTGGTGGTTTTGCACTTTCAGTAGCAGAACCCCAGGAACCAGACGATAGAAGATCTTCAGGAAGTTCATTTTCAAGATCAAACATGTCAGTGTTTGTCATGTAATCTGAGAATACAATAATCCATTAATTCCACGGAAATTTGCGGATCAAGAAAATTAAGTCACAGTGTTAATATCAAAGTTTAAATATGAATTCGAGTCGCATTAGTTTTACCAAAACTACCATTGCAATGTAAGATGATTATATCAAAACTGTTCGAGCAGTGCAAAAAAAATCGGACAAGTCACTGTACAAAAATATATTCAAATCGATAAAAAAAAACATAATTTCATGTACCACGCCTTTCGTGAAAAAAAACTTTCTACATTTTCGTTTGCTAATTTTTTACAGTCTTGTATCATACTGCAAAAGAAGCAAGAAATACATCCATTCACGTATTTTTTTAGGATATTTGTGATAGTGCATGATGTACCAAAGATTCCGGCATAGCATTAGTAATTAATTTAAGTATAAGGTTAGTACCGTCACCATCATTTTATATCATTTTAATTATTTTTTAAACTACAATTGCTCTGGTAAATCTTTAATAGCGAAATGAATATGTGTCAATTTTTCATTCGTTGCATTATTATAAAGGCATGTTTAAAATGAAAAGTTTCGAAAATTTTAAAAATTTCTAAATTGAAGTCGCGCATTCACGACTGACCAAACATCAATGAAAAAAGAAGATAATAAAAGGAACGCAGAAGAACTACAAGTAAAATTGCATAAATATAATAACATAAAGAAACAATTCAAAAACTAAGACATGAGACATACACCACATGAGCAAAATTTAAGGGATTTCATTCTACGGTAGAATAAAACATAACCTGTTCTAATCTCGTGCTTAACTACAAAAAGCAGCAAAGCTACTGATGGCAAACCGTATAGAGTCATGCATAGAGATCGAAAGTAGCAAATCTAAGAAATATTTCATCGAAGCAATGTGAGATCAAATATTGCTTCGTATAAAATTTTTTAATATAAAAAATATTTTTAGAGATTACTCACTGCAATTTTTATACAGAATTTGCCACCAAGTCTTTCTATTGGATTTTTTAAACTATGCATCTAAAATGTACTGTTTATTTTTAATTCTATCTTCTTTAAATGCTACTCTATCAAATATTCAATTTTTTTAACTTATTTATTCGAATTATTATTTAGGGAAATCCCGTGAGGTCAAGAATCATTAACAGAAACGAATCTTTATCAATTTAAATTTTATCTCCTTGAAAGTTAAAAAAATAGTTAGTATAAAACTCAAGATTGAGAAAATTTTTTTAAACTAAATGGGTTTAAAACTGGGTGCACAGGTACTTCATTTTTCATTCCCTAAAAATCATTGCAATGTTTCCTAAATTGCGTTCAAATACGAATAAAAAGTAAAATAAAAAAAGAGGAAATTAATAAGTTGAACAAAATAGTTTCGAAATTTATAAAAGGGTTTTAAAATTGACGGACATTCTACACATTTAAATAAAATTCACCTTTTCAATGTACTCCCAACTTGGACAGAATCTTGAAAAAAAATCGTGTAAACCACACAAAAACAGTGACAAGTGTGGATACTTCATAGGACAAGAAAACTACATAAAGATGAAAATCCATTTTCCTTGGAAGCATTTTACATACATACCCATTTCTTTTAACTAGAAAATAGAAAAAATCGTAATTCCAAAGAACAATGCACAAACTGGTGCACAATTTAGTATATGGAAAGGAAAGAGGAAGGAATTTGTACATTTATACAATATAACCCTTCCTCATAATTACAAATGAGCAGAACTTTGTAAAAAAATGCTGAAATATAAAACTGTTCAAGCCCTTATTTTCTAATCACTTAAATAAAAGCTCAAGCTCAATTTTATTATAATGAGGATTGTATGTTGTATAACAAGAAAAAGGTTTCCAACTTTGACCCTCTTCCTTATTTCCTAAAACTGAGTAGAGAATAGATAAAGGGCCTGTTTCAATGTTTTAAGTAAATGTTTTCAGTTTTTAAAGATGTTCCTTCACCTGCTGTATTGACCGATTAAACGCCATTGTACACAAAATATTACGCACATAAGAAGATCATCATACAATGAACCTTGATTTCTCGATCAAAGAGTCGCCAAATCTCAAAACGCAGCTCTATGTATGTCTGTCGCATGTCTCAAGACGTTTTTTTTTTAAATGCGTTTCCAATCTCTGCAATACATCTTCAAACCACTGCTTTTATTGGTCAATCGTCCATACGCAATGAAAAAACAATATAACTCTATGCAGGTAATACAATATTTTTAAAGAGGGAAAAACTTATTTCTGACGTTGAAACATGTAATGTAATGATTAGGCCTTATCTTGAATTTAATGATTTTTCAAAATATTTGAACGACAAAATGTGACGAAAAAAAATTAAGAAGGATCAAACCTCTAATCGCTTAATGAGAATTATATTTATATTTGAGATTTAGTGGCTTATTCAAGTTCGAATATCTAACAAGTGTCATAGTGAATAAAGAAGATTCTAATGTATAAGTAGGCTAGTTTTACGATTGTTGGTTTTAGGTGTATGAAAAAAATATATAAGGTCGTGCTAAACTCGCGAATGAATAGAGTTAAATCTTCTGAAACTTTCTTTAAAAAAGACCGGAACTCCTTTCATAAAATATCTTGAATTAAACTTTAAAATTCGCCTGTGACTAGAGTTTGATCCTCCTAAACGAAAACAACATTGAGGAATAAAAGAAAAACGGCTCTTTCAACAATTAAAGAAGCAAAGTCACGGACTGATATTAAATCTGGGACTGGCCTTTTTGAAAATGACTGATATCAATGACATCGATGAATGATTTCATGGATGGACAATTTGACAGTGCTTGAAATTTGTTGCAGCATTTTTTGCTTTTTTAATATTTACTTCTTTTCTGCGTAGTATGGTTGTTCCAATGTTGCTGCAGCTGATGCTGTTGCAGATGAAGCTGTTGTGGCAGGCCCTGCATTTGTTGTATGTTACCACTGCCACCTCCCCCGTAGTTTGTATAAGCATGGTGCATCATTAGAGGCGCCATACCCACTACATATATCACAGTTTATGATTTTAGACCGTGCAAGAAATTTTGTATTGTTTTCTGAGAATAAAGCATCCAAGTCGCAGAAACAGCTCTTTTAAATTTTAGCGCCTTCTACTGTCACGTGCCTTTCTCACTCCAGAGTGGCGGCTCTCAAAGGTTTCAATATTATTTTCCCTTGATATTCCCATCAATATATTTTCCCTATTCTTTTTCATAAGAAATTTCAATAAACGATCAAACGTAAAATACAAATAAACTAAAAATTAGAATAGGAGGAGATGGGCTTGTTTCTGCAACTCAATTGCGTATAAGTTTCATTTCGAATGTGTGAACCTGTTTTGACATATTAATACTAAATACTTGTTTTTCCACCTGACCGTGTATACAAAAATCTCTCAAATTAAACAAAAATTATTTGTCATCTTGAGGACTGTCCAAACAATTAGTAAAGAGCGGTTTGGAAGAAAATACAAGATAAATATGTAGAGAGAAGTTAATGCGTAGCACATGCGAGCAAAATTTCTTACTCAGTATTGTCAAATGCTCATGCATACAACATGCAATACAACAAATCTAGAACTGGAAAACTAACATATGGAAAGAGAGTACAGAACACCACTCTAGGATTCAGATTGGTAGATTAAAAACGGGCATGCAAGAAATACGAGATGCAGAACTGGCACTTCACAACATTTTCTATAAAAACAAAGGGGGAAAAAACAAAAAAAAAAAGTCAAATTAGAGTGCAAATTGCACTGACACATATTCTTGATACCTCTGAGCAAAATACGTCGAAAAGGACCCTTCATTTTTTCACTGAACTTAAGATACTAATATAAGAAGAGAAGATCGAAACATTTTTCTAAAATCAAATATGTCTTAAATTTTCTTCTATTTGTAAAAAAAGCAAAATTAAACAATTTTTTAATTTCACTAATCCCTCTGCAAATAAAACAATATTTTACTACTAATTTGTGCTTATGTGCAACCAAATAAATTTCGTACATTCGAACCATCACAAGCCTCAAAAGATCCGATTCAAAACATCACAAAAATTAAGGGAATGAAGACATTTTTATAAGGAAAAAAAAGGATAAAAATATTGAGTAATTTATATTGTGATTTTTTTCAAACTTGAAGAATTTAATTTTAATTTAAGAATTTTCGAATCTTTATTTCAATGCATAAAATAAAATTTGTCTAATTTGACTGATTAAAAAAAATATATCTTTACAATTGGCTGAGGCAAATATTTTAATTATTATCAAATCGAAAGGCATCAAGTCTTGCAAATATTTATTTTTAGAATAAATAGTTTGATAAGCATTTTTTAAAAAATTGGGTACTTTGAAGAGTAAAAAAATCTGAAAAATAAGAACCCGACTGTCAGGTCTGTGTTCAGAAGTGTAAACAATCATATAGGTACCTACAATATTGGAAAACCTAAAAATAGTTTTAAAATTTCAGGTTAAGATTGAATTCCAAATATAAATAGGGTTTTCAGTACAATAATAAGACTTTGCCGGTTATTTTTATAAATAATTTTAGATTTTCAACAAAAAAACTGAACTTTTGATTTTCAGTAAAAGGTACTTCAATGAGAGGCAGCTTAAACATTCAAAATTTGAATATTAGAATTCGGATCAATTGGCTGCTTCATTTGCCTAAAATTCACTCATTCTGATCGAAATCAGTTTCAATTTTACGTTATCAACAAACAAAAATTCTTCTACAACTACTACAATAACTACTAACTACTACTACTTTTATGTTGTGAAATAGTTTTAAAGTGTTTCACCTGGCAATAGATGCTACAAATACATATTTTATACAAAAATTTGTTAACAAGGTTCACCATTTTGATTCGAACTGTTAAAAAAACTCAATAAAAATTACATTCAGTTGCTCTACATTGTTGTCAAATCAGTGAAATGCCACATTCTTCTTTTTAAAAAATCCGTGATTCATGAAAGCAATTTTTTCAAAATTCTGAAGTTTAAATTTGTATGTAAACTCGAGAATGGAGAGGAAAAAGTGTGATTTTGATTTCGACGTAAAAAATGCATGCTTTGAATTTTCACTTCACTTGCAACCAACTGTGACGTTGCAACGTTTGATTTAGGTTAGATCCTGTGAATTGAACAAAAAAATTTTTAATTCAAATTAAAGACAGGTATTTTCATCTTATGTTTTAAACCTCTTCAGGGGTAAACTCATGAGTAAAAAACAGGACAATTAGATAGAAATTTAAAATTCATGCCAGCAAAAATTATATCAATTTTTGCGTCTTTCAGAAGTGTTAGATACACGATTTTAACAGATTTAACTATTAATTATTTATTCACTGTAGACAAAATTAATGGTAATAAAACTATAAATTTTTGGGTTGTTATCCAATAAATGTAACATCAAAAATACCATAATTTGATTCCCTGCAGTAAATTTTTTTCTAGAGCAACAAGAATGAAACTGCGAATTATAAAAAAATAGTTTTACTCCAAACAATCTAATTTCATAAAAAAAACTCTTAAGAAACTAGTGTAAAATTTTCACTGAAAAAAACTGCACTATCAATAATTCCAATTTTCGATTGAATTTTTAATAAACACTTTCCAGTTCCTAAAGTGGCATTTAAATTTTGAAAATGGGCTTCTCAGATCAACAAGCATGAAATTTTTCAGGTTATGACAAATACTCTCGCCAAGCAACTTTGTATTCGAAAAATTCTACAAATTAAATTTGACATCTGAAGCACTTTTTCGAAAAAATATCTTTAGGCATATTTCACATTAAATCCATTACAAGGACTTTTGTTCTCAAAACAAGATTTTTTAATTGAATAACACTGAAAAACGTAATGGTTTTAAATGTTATAAATTGACAATTTATGACTCCTAATAATGCCAATTACCATTCTATGCCAAAACTAAATTTACATAAACGGAAATGTATATTCTAGAAATTTTGGAATTTTAGCTCATTTTATGATGTAATTTTTATTGATTTTTTTCACAATGAATTATTTTATTCCAGAAAACGACAATGAGACTTTGTTGATGATGTTAATAACGGTTTCATGTAATTTAAACTTTTGAAAACCCTGAATTGGGTGTAAGACTTGATATAAACAAAAATCTCTTGCAAATTTCACCGTTTTGTGACTACGATTATTTCCCATAAAAACCTTTATATTTCTAGAATCTACTTTAGATAAAATTATTCGGAAGTATTTCTAGATACCTAAAGAGAACATATGTAGTGTTAAAAAAACATTTTAGAGGGCAAAACCTAAAATTTGTGTAGCGGACAATGTGACTATTTTGTGATTTTCATAAATTTAATCAGAGTGAATGTTTTTTTTTTTTAGGACAAGGAGAACCAGGGTAACAAAACTTTGCAGGTTAAGTTAATAACAATTTCCAATATCCAATAATTTTGAAATTACCAAGAAGCAATTCTAACATTTTACTTAAAAAAAAAAAACTCTCTTTCGCGATTCACCATTTTGTAACATACACATCCACTCCCAAACAATCTGTTTTCATTAAAACTTAATCTAAATTTGTCACTATAATTTTTAAAGTTCCATAAGTGACAGATGGAAAACTGTGTGATAGTATCCCTTTTGAGTACAGAACCCAAAATATTTCATAAACTAGACAATGTGTTCTGTCAAGTCAGAAGTTTGACAGAAGTATGTCGTCCTAACGTAGTGACTTTTCCCGGACCTTTTTTCAGTTTCCTTTGTACTCGAAGAAGATGTACGACTTTGCTCAGAGGTATCCCCTGAAAACTTTCGACTTGCGCCTTTTGCTGCCGGGTTTTATCGGGGGCGGGAAATGGACGTGCACGCTACTTTTGATACGTGTGCTCGTTCACTAGGTTAGTCGCGAATTTCCCTAGTTCAGGAGACGCGTGGCAAGTAACAATTCTTACCTGAGGAATCCGAGGGCCCTTGAAAAGGATCCGCGAGCTTGGGCCGCTTGTTCGGCGGGCCGTCCACTAGGTGGTCGGCCATGTCTCCGCGGGTTAGCTCTTCTCAGGGCTGTTTACTCTCCGCACCAGCAGATCGGCGAACACGCACGCACGCACACGCAGGCACGCACGCACGTACTAGAACAACACTGCCTCTTCGAAGACTACCTCGACGGGGTGACGGAAATTCACTGATTTTCTCGCATGGTCGCGGGCGTAATAATAACAGCAACGAGAGCCGCGGCGCATGGAGCGTCCCCGAACACGCTTTACAAGACGGTCAACCATTGGGCATCGTCGGGGTTAAAACCCCTTTTGCAGATTCGCGCACACTGTTTCAGAAATCGCACAACTCCAGAACCACGCAATCGAGGAGAAAAATGTTGAAAATTTCGTGTTACACTTGGCTGGACACTGGTCGTCAAAACTTCGAGAAGTGGCAGACTGGCTGCGCACACGGCGCTACCTCGCATCGAGACCCGCTAGCACCATCACCATCTTCCTTCCTCTGTCTTCTTCTCTCGCCTTGGCACTGCGCGACGGGCGCGCGAAATCACCGAGAGATTAGGCGGCTTTCCCCGTACATTCGAGAGAAACTGAACGCGACTTGCCGAACTCGATCAAATTAATCGGGTCCAGACCGGCCAGCGCGAGCAATTTAGATTCGCGAGGGAAGCGAACGCGAAGGTTCCGCACCACACGAGTATCGGTTCAAGTAAAATGGCGACTGCTGTTGATGAGAAGTTTTTCTACGCTTGTCAGAAAATGTCGGACTGGCGAGTGTAGGCTGCCGGGAACATAGACTGTTAACCTGATTGGCGGAGAAGGTCACGTGATGCGAGAATGAGAAATGATTGGTTGACGTGTCTGGAGGCTAGGAACGGCGTGACTAGTCGCACGGTGCTGAACTAGCAGGGAGGTGCCAAGTAGAAAAACACCCGGCGAAAGGATTTTTATTTCGGATGGAATTGTTA
Source organism: Belonocnema kinseyi (assembly GCF_010883055.1). NCBI lineage: Eukaryota > Metazoa > Arthropoda > Insecta > Hymenoptera > Cynipidae > Belonocnema > Belonocnema kinseyi. Next base: position 92,446,143 of record NC_046659.1, on the reverse strand, counting down.
AATAATCGGTTGTTCATTTGGGATTTTTTTCAATGAGTAGTTTAATGAGCAGAGTTTAAGAAGTTTTTTAATTTTTTAGCGTAGAGAAAGAGAATTAGGGAAGCTTTACGGAATGAAAGGAGATAAGGGTGCGATTGTGGTTAGTACGCTTTTGAGCGATGTTCGAAATATGAGTGGAGATTCCGCCGCGAAATGTCATAACTTTTCCTTGGTGTTGCTCCGAAAGCACACGCTACGTTGTAGCTTGCTTTGAAAAAAATCTCGTCTGGATAAAAGGTTGATTCGACGTCTGTGAGAAGTGAGGTGAATTGCTCTGAAAAATTGATAAGTGTTACTAAGTTTATAGCTTTTTCATGAAATTTGACCCGTGAATCTAAACTTTTTTGGAGCAGGGTTGAATATTGTTGAAAACAATATGCTTTTTACAGCTGATTTCTATCAAAATGAGTTGAGTCTTTTGTTTCGAGACGTCAAAAGTGGTTTTGCTCTATTATCATTATCATTCTATTGAAATTATCACTAAAATTACAATATTTTCATTCATGGAAAGTTATGAATTAAGTTAAAAAAATTTCACAGGGAAGATTTAGTTAAAATATATTGATTAATAATTATATTCTTGAAAAATATATGAATATAATGTTAATATTGAAGTACTTTTTTCTACAGTTCCAATAATTTTAATAATTTTATTCAGGACTGATAACTAATATCATGTTTTGATAATCAATTCTGCAGACATAGAGTAATTTTTCTTATATTTCCAAAGGATTTTTTTAATTTAATATTTAATTCGAAAATTTTTAACTTTTCAGGAATGTTGCATAAAACATTTCGTTACAAATGATATATTTGCTACAAAACAGAGCAGTATTTTGGCTGTGTTAAACATTATTTTGAAATGTATTGTGATACAATAATTTTTAATTTTTACAGTCTTTATTGCCTATTCCCCTGCCCCTATCATTAATATAATTCTTTAAATAATTCATTCTGCAGACATAGAGTAATTTTTATTATATTTTCAAACGGTTCTTTAAATTAAATTTTGTCGTTCAAAACAAATTGTTCTTTTAATTATGTTACGCATTATTTTGAAATGTATTCCCATCTAATTATTTTTTATTTTTACAGGCTAAGCTGCGTGAAGAAGCAAAAATTAATTGACTCCGTAAAAAAGTTCCAAATAGTAAATTTCAGTAAACTTGTCATATGCATTGCATTAATTCGACTTTCAAAAATCATATACTAATATGATAAAGTGAATCAACTTAAAAAATATTGTTTTGCTGTAAATAAATAATCTTAAGAAATATATTCAAATTTATTTTGCAAAAGTAAGAAAGTAAATTTTGGTCTAATTAGTTTTACTTTTACAACTTTATAAATTCGACAAAATATAAGTAATAGTATTTAAAAGTGTACAATTTTTAATTAAACGCTTCAAGACTAGATTAGGATTCAAAAGTTTCTAACAATCATAAACGAAAAACATTGGAAGTCGCATTTGTACTTGAAAATTTTGATTTGAAAGTAAATAGAATAATAGTAATAATAGTGAGAGTAAAAAATTTAACTAACGGAATCAATTATTTCTTTATCGTATCTATAAGGAAATCATAATAAGATTCATACCAAGATTTTCCTAAATGTAAATAAAATAAATGCTAACAATTTCGAAATAATACTCTTATTAAATTTCGAAGCAAAAACTGAGTGAAAAATACTCAAAAACGTATGTTTAGAGTTAACAAAATCGTTATTTCAACTATGTTTTTTAAGATAATAACATTTTTTTGCTGCAATAACTGAATTTAATATTTACTTTTAAATTAAATATATTTTTGTGTAAAATCAATCAACTAAACTTGTTTTACTCGGAACTACAAAAATCATTTCTGTCGGTGAATAGTATAACTTTTAGTTGATTTAATTATTTTGTTCCAATCGTGTGGATTTGGGTGAGAAACTGTAACTGGCTTGCGGTGATGTTAATTAAGAAAAATATATATTTAATAATATGTGAAATCAAATTTGGCCAAGCATTTTGGGAAAAAAATGTTTATAATAAGATATACAAAGGAACCTTTGTATACAGTGCCATGCATACATTTTTTAAAATATATTTTAAAAGCCAGATATAGTTTCTTAACATTTATTTAAAAAATGGTGTAGGGCACTTTATAAAAAAGTTTCATTATATATTTTATTATGAATATTTTTTTTCGAAATTACCTTTGAAAAATTAAATTAATTCTTTGAAGTATTTTCGTTGAAAATTACTTTAATTGATTTATTCTTTAATTTAATTAAATAGTACCATATTAGTTCATTAAAATTTCGATTGGATATTTCAATTAAAAATGGAAAGAGTAGGTAGATTCATTGTACTAACCAATCATTAATTTTCTGTAAGATATTATAGAAATATATTTTATTCTATTGAATAAAAAATGAATGGTTGTTGAATGATTGTAAAAAAATTAAATTTTTCATCTGTGCTCACCTCTGCAGCCTAATCCATCCAACCGATTTACATTAAATTTCAATGAGAAGTCGTTAGTAACATATTCTCGATAGACATTTCAAGCATTTTTTATTCCTGTAAGTAGTTTCTAAATTAATAATTTCTAAGTTTTTGGTTAATTTCAACATCCGCCATTGCTATACTCTAACGATATGACAAAAAATGTCTTTGAAAAATAAATATTAATTGATTGCGAGCATTTTTTCTATATTTATTAATATCTCTGCTTAGTGATCAGTATGTCTATTAAATTTTTAAACATTATATTGCAAATAAAATTTCTAACACTACGGGGTTCCGATCCTACATCTCATACTAAATCTACCTAACAGTCGGTAGTTTTAACTATTGTTCTGAACCTACAGAATTCAAAGTTAATGAAGAAAACATGCTCATAAGCCACAGCTCAAACTACTTAAAACGACTACTTTTAAACGCTCTTCCTTTTTTCGCGTTTTAGACCATTTTAAAACTTTTACGATGATATGAAACGTTATTTTTTATGAGCAGTTAACATTTTAAACGACGGAACTCAGAAATTTTATCGTGGACTACCAATTTCTTAATAACCAATTTTTTTAAGCTTTCGCATAAAATTTTGCTTCTGATGAGTTCCTGATCATTGTAAAACGTTTATTAATGACATAAAATGTGTGTTTTTGTTAATATTTACAATTTATCATTAGGATGGAACTTGGAATTGAAAAAAAATTGTTTTCATGATAGTTGTATTTACAATTTTTCGACATTTAGAACACATGAACCATATTTTTAAACTTCAATTTTTTTTTATATTTATAAACTGTCGGCATAGTGCTAACCCACTTTTCGAATCAGCGAAATTTCTCCTTTCGCTAATAACATTAATTTTGAAATTATGAGAGCAACAACTGGATAAGGACCATTAGGTTTTCTGCTCTAAAAAACTGAAAATAAAAAAAGGATGTTTCCATCTCCCTGAAACATTGTAAATAATAGGCACATGCTCCTAAATTTTTTGTTTAATTTGTTATCATGTATAGAAATAATTTTATTTTTGGTCCTTATCCAGTTGTCATTTTCATATTTCCATAAATTCTAAAATTTCATTTTGAACGTTTTTCGAAATGTTGACATATCAAAAAGTACATATATTGGACATATTTAACAGACCCGAAAAAGTCCGTACTATATTTTCGTGCTTTTGTAACAAAAATAAGCAGTTTTAAAATGTATGAGATGGGAAATTGAATAAGGATCATTATGTTTATCCTTGCTCCCAGTTAGCGATTTTTTCCCCTAATGTTTTCAAATATATTTACTGTAAACTTCTTGGGAAACATATGTTTCTGTCATTTTATCAAATATTTATATTTGAAATCTGTGAAGCATCAAGAGCTGTGAATCGAAAATAATTTGTGACTCGGTTCAAAAAGAATGAATAAAGATCATCTTCTTTCGGTTCCAGTATGATGAAAAATGTAAAATAATAACTCTCAAATTAAATCATTGGTATTAAATTAAATCATTACTTTGATCTTGAAGTTTGATTAAAGTGATTTCCAACAGAGTGTTACAAATTTCATTAAAATAATCCAGACTCAGTAGCAAAATTATTGTATACAGTTACAAGAAATCATCATGTATTTTTGAAAAAAAATGATACTATTTTCTGAAAATGCTCATTAATATATAAAATGACATTTCCGCCACCTTAAAAGTCAAAATTTCAAAATAATTCAATATTTCGAAGATTTTAAAGAATTTAAATTGATTTCAGAGATTCTTAGCGCATTTTAAAGATTTCAAGAAGTTTCTCCTGATAATTTTTCAAGATAATTTACGGGATTTCAAGGAATTTGTAGGGATTTTACCATACCTATGCGAATTTGTAGGATCTCTAAGAACTTCGGTGATTTAAAAAATTTCAATGAATTTCAAAGGATTTTAAAACATTATCATAAATTTTAGGGAATTACAAAGAATTTTTATAGAACTTTAGAGTTTAAATGAAATGGAATGAATTTGAAGGATTTTATGGTGTCAGATGATTTCAAAGATGAAAACATTTTTAAAGGAATTTCAGAAGATATTAATGGTTTCAAGATCTTGTATGTGATATTAAAATATTTCTATGGGTTTCACAATATCTGAAGGATTTTAAACATAAAACATTTCAAAGGGTTTTAAAGAAATATAGTGTATTTTAAAAGATTCCGCAGAATATCATGAGATTTCAAAGAATTTTGTAGGATTACAAATTTTCGAATGATTTTGTAATGTTTCAGAATATTTAAACGATTTCAAGGATCTTTGAGATATTTGCAAAGTTTTAAGGGTTTTAAGATATTTTATAATGTTTGAGGGATTCAAAGGATTTCAAAAGAATAATTAAAAGGTTGCATACGATTGTCAGGAATTTCTATAGATTTCAAGGAGTTAACAAAATTGGAGAGTTTTTCAGAGGTTTCAGAGGATTTTAACAGAATTTATGAGATTTTAATTAATTTTAGTGGATACAAAAGTGTTATTCAAGGGCTTTTCTCAAATTTTATGACACTTTACGGGATTTTAGTAAATTTTGAAGATTTAATCGTTCTTTAAGCAAGTTAGAAGGACAATCACAGATTTCAAGTTGTTATATGGGATTTTTCTGGGTTTTTGTTACTATTGATTTCACAATATTTAATGGATTTAATAAATTTTTAGGGATTTAAAATCATTTTAAAGAGTTTAGTTTATTTTGAAAGATTGCAAGGCATTTAACGCGATTTCAAAATTATTAAGGGCATGTGATACTTAGAAAATTGTCGATTTTACCAGTCTTAGGTTCCCCCGGCTTTTTTTCTAGAATAATAAATATTTTGTCTTAAAAATTTGGGAAATGATAGCGAACATGCTAACGGACGTCCACACACACTTTTTTTGTAGGTTAATTAAAAAAAGTTTTAATTTAACAACATGTGATCAATTTGCATAGCGCTTAGGAAATAGTATAGATTTTTTCAGTGTTCGATTCCCCCGGCTTTTTTCCTAGGATAAGAAATATTTTGCCCTCAAAATCTGGGAAATGATATAGAATATGCTAACGGACGTCCCACACACACTTTTTTTTGTGTTTTTTTATCAAAATTTTTTTGATATTGCTAACAACGTGCGTGTATATTTCGAGGTTATGTGTGTTACAATTCACCCGAGCGTAACTTCCAAACTACACAATATTTTTGGCCGAAAACTTTGGAGTTACAAATAAATTAATCTCCCGGAACTAACCTTGTTTGCAGGCAATCAAAAAAGTTTATTTCATAAATAATTTCCAGATTATCGGAAAGGCAGAGATGAAAAACGACGTAAAACTTCAAAATAATGCATATGCATCAAATTTTTATTTAGCACAATAATTTTTTTTTGTAATTATCCCTCAAAAAAGAGTCCGGGGACGTCCGTTATGATACTTTATAGCATCTCCGAATTCAATTTTTAAAAATTTTCATTTTTGTGGAAAAAAAGCCGGGGAAACTGTGAGTATCACATGCCCTTAAGGGTTCGCAGAGAATTTCATTAGATTTCAACAAATTTCAAAGGATTAGATATAAATTACATTTAAAAGTTTTCACAAGATTCCAACGGATTTTTAAGATAACTTTTAGGAAATAAATCAGATTTTAAGGGACTTGTACTCATTTCTAAAAATTGCAGGGATTCGAAAGGATTTCAAAGCGTTCAGGGTATTTTAAATGATTCGGAATAATTTCATGAGATTTCAGAGAACTTCGTGCGATTATCGAATTAAAAATAATTTTGAAAGATTTCAGAATATTTAAAATATTTCGAAGCTTTTAAGGAATACTTACGACATTTACAAAGTTTTAAGGGATTTTAAGGCATTTCACAATATATGAAAGATTCATAGTATTTCAACAGAATAATTAAAAGGATCCATACAATTTAGGGATTTCAAAGGATTTTAAAAGATTGCAAGGAATTTTACGAGATTTCAACATTATTAAGAGGTTTCAAAGAATTTCGTTGGGTTTTCTGAAAATGCCAAAAGATTTTAAAGATATGCAGGATATCAATTATGTTTGAAAGATTCCAACGTATTCTTAAGAGAAATATAGGGAATACATGAAATTTCAAGAGATTTCTATTGATTTCTATACGGAATTCAGAGATTCTAAATATTTCAAAGCTTTTTGGGTATTTTAAGAGATTCGAAAAGATTAAATGCGATTTTATGGGAGATGTACATTAGGGTGAGCAGAAAACCTTAAAATAATTACATTTATTGATAACAGCACTGAAAATTTCCTTTGGGGCATTACGGATAAATTTTATCCTGAAACATGAGATATTTTTATACAAGATCCGTAAAAATCCACTTATAGAATCCATAAAAAATGCAAAAAAAAGTTTGTTTGAAACTTAAAGACATCTTTGGTTAATTAAAAAAGTGCATATTTTTGTCATTTTTTAAAATATTATATTTCGACGTTAAAATTTTTCTCTTATTTATCTTACGTCTTTAGATTTAAAGAAATTTTCTTAATTGTTCTATTTTCACGGATCTTGTATATAAATGGCCCATGTTTCAGCATCCGATAAAAATAGAAGAAATTGGTAGAAAACTTAAAAATATTTACGTGTTTCCTTAGTTTATTAAAAAACGCATCAAAAAATAAAGAACGAAAAAAGTTTTTTGGTGCAACTTTAGGTAACAATTAACAAAATTGCATATTTCGTAATTCTTTGGAGTATTATATTTTGACGTAAGAATTTTGTTCTAACTTTATTTTCCATCTGATGTTATTTCGTTCCATAAACTTTACCACAAAAAAAAATAGAAAATCCTTTTTTCCGTACACAAAAAATTAAAAATTTGACAGATTTAATCGATTTGCCTAATAGTTAATAATTTCTGAATTAAAAAAATTTTTCTTTGCAATGTCGCAAATAATCTTTTCAGTGCTATTACCAATAAATTTAACGATTGTGAGTTTTTTCGACCCTCCCTAATATATATTTTATCCCAGATTTCAAAAATTGTTAGCCACTGAATTTAATATTTAAAAAATTTCAAGAATTTCATTTGTCAAATGAGTCCGAGACCTAAAAACATTGAATTTGACACACTGAGAAGTACACACTTCCATTTTTGTGAATTAATGTCCTATTTTTGTCTGTTTGCACATCGTAAAATACATGTACAAATGTCAGATCTTGTCTCGATTAAGGTTTAAGATCTTTGCTTTTGATGGGATAACTCTTTTGGAAAAACTTTTACCTGAAGATGAGATCTTTAAAAAAAAATTACATTTTTTTATTTCTCAACGTTCGATTATTTTTCTATCAAATGCAAGATTAAAATGAACTGGAGAATTTTTTGTACCCCCGGATTTACTGTCGCTAATTTTTCAAATTTACTCTACTTGCATAAAATTAAGTACTGTATTTTTTTAAGGATAAAACTCCAATGACATGTGATTTTTCTTAAAAGTCCTGTAGACAATTCTGACAGCTAAAACCAACCAAACATTTGTTTAATTCTAACAAAAGAAACGCATATCCAAGCCTACATGAAGATTGTGTAAGAATGTCAATATCATAACTCGCACATATAGTGTCAATAGCTCAGTTTTCATACTCTGTACTCTAGACATATGTTCCTTTTATCTTTCTTTTTTTCAGTCAAAAGACAAATATTCAATCAAAGGAGGAAATCAAGACATTTAAAAGGTGGAAGAGAATATATGAACTTTAAGCGTCTATCATAATCTGACAAAGTGTATTTGGTGTACTTGTATAATTATTAGCAATAAACATTGAATCAGTGCGCTGCACTACTGCGCTTGCGTCAATCAGAGCCTCTTCATTGGCGAAAAAAGAGAGATTCAAAAGAATAGCTAATTATTCTCTTCGCTCTGCCAATGAGCTGCTCCTCTTCATTGAACTGAAGACAATTGAAGAGGAGCTGTATAAGAACATCGAACTGTGCTGGTTGCGGAGGTAACAAGGTTGGCAAGGTGGCTGAAACAAAGAGAGTTTAATACGTATAGATATATAGGTATAATATAATGGCAGGGTTTTAGTATTACTGATACCTATAGAAGTATAGAAGGTGACATGGATTGGAGGGGAAATGTTGAAGTATATGCCAGTGTAATAGCACCGTATTCAAGCGCAAGGTGACTAAAACAAAGAACCCCTGCCGATTACCAAGCTCTCACTCTGTTATACAGCCGACTTAAAATCAGAGTGAACAGCTACCAGTCTTGAATTACATTTTGCAAGTGCTAATAATTAGCACTTTCAAAATACCCTCTGCTGAAGCTGGAGGTGAATTACTCCCGATTTATATGGGCTATATTATCCTGGATTACGCAAAATTATGCTCGAATACTCCATCTAAACTCTATATACTCCTACGATTTTTCAACCAAAAAGGATTAATTTTCAACCGAATTTTTCAATTTTCAACCAAATATAAGAACCTTTAACCAATTACCCATGTAGAAATTTATCGGGCTAGACTTGCATTCAGTTAGGGCATTTCATTGTCTAGACTAGATGGTCTTTTCGAACCCTAATCGGGTGATGGATATCCTGCCAAAGCAAACAAAATTTCTAACTTGTGAATCCAAATATTTTTTTGCACATTGCCCAAAATATCGGAGGTATTTAAAAGTATAAAAATGTAAATTAAAAACAAAGAATTTTTTCTTATCATCAAGCAAGTCTTTAAAATAATTTTTAACGTCAAAAAACGAAAACAGATTTTCACAAGACCGACTAACTAACGCTAGATTAGCTTGTCCAGACCAGCGTTTAACCATGCAAAAGCGTTTCACTTCTGCTCAGCGCCATGATATCGGTTAGGACAGTATCATGACCCCGAATAGTTTTCGATCATTTTCTACATGGATGGATGTATTTCCAAACAAAAAACATAATTTAGCTACTAAAAAGATTAATAGTTGATATTTTAAACACAAAAGATACTTTTTAATCTAATTTTTTAATTTTTTGAAGTAGAAAAAACGAATTTTTAACAAAATACACGAATTTTCAACCACAAATTAAATGTTTATACTTTCAAGTAAACACATTAATCTTTGACCACACGAAGAGAAATTTTAAGAGATTATTTAACGGAACTGCTCCTTGATGTTATTCTAACTTTGGCGCAAGAACTAAGATCTCAGAATATTTGCTTTTAAAGCTACGGCCGTTGCTTTAAGAGCAAGGGTTCTGAGAGCTTAGTTCTAGCACCAAAGTTAAAATAAGATCAAGGAGCAGTTCCGTGAATTAATCTCTTGAAATTTCTCTCCATGCAAACAGATACATTTTTTTAGATCGTTAAATTTTCAACCAAAGAGATGAATTTTTAAATAAAATTAATAATTAATGCATGCCTAACCAAAAAATTAAGTTCGAACAAAGTATGTAGTTCAACTTTCAACAACAAAAAATTAAATTTTCAACCAAGAGGATTATTTTTCCTCAAGAAAGTTTATTTTTAACCAAATAGTTGTATTTTCAAATAAGTTGTTAAATTTTCAATTAGAAAAGATACATTTTTAGTTTTTTAACCAAACATTAAAAATTTCTTATGAAAAAGGTACATTTTTCACACAAAACTGGAAAAATTATACTTTTAATTGAAAAAATTAAGTTTTTACTAAAAAAAATTAATTTTCAATCAAATAGTTTAATGTTTAACTGCAAGGAGATGCATTTTCAACTAAAATTAGACATTTTCATACAAATAGTTCATTTTGAACTCTGTAAAAGAATGATTTAAAATAAAAAATGGAGTATTTAAATCTTAAATTAGAGAAAATAATTTTCAAGCAATAAAACTACTTTTACCTAAAAAGATTCATTTTCTCCAAAAAAAGACAAATTTTTAACAAAATACATGAATTTTTAATCAAATATCTAAATATTCAACTAAAAAAGAATAAAAGATCAATTATAACCAATTTAAAATTTCATCTATTTGGTTACAGATTTATCTATTTTGGTGACAGCAGTTAATTATTTCTTTAAAAATTGAACTATTTTATTAAAGTAGTCTTTCTTGATAAAAAATCAAGTTCTTCTTGGAAATTCGTCCTTTTGGATCGAAAATGGATCTTTTATGGTAGAAAAGTCATCTTTCTTGGTTATAAATTAAACATTTTTGACGAAAATTCAATTTTTCAGTTTAAAACTTCACCTGTCTTCTAAACTTTTTTTCTTTTTGGATTAAAAATTTAACTTTTCGACTGAAAATTCAAATTTTCTAGTTAAAAATTGAATTATTTTGTTAGTAATCTTTTTTGTTTGAAAGTTTAACTGTTTTGTTAAGAATTCGTCCTTTTTGATTGAAAATTCATCTTTTGTGGTAGAAAATTTATCTTTCATATTTGAAAATTCATCTTTCGTTGTAGAAAATGATTTTTTTTTAATTTAACTGCCATCGAAAAATAAATTTTTTGTTTGGTTGGGGAATTTAACTATTAGGTTAAAAATTTGACAGATTTATTGAAAATTCGTCCATTTAATTTGAAAATTAACTTTTTATGTTCTAAATTCAACTGCCTTCGAAAAAATTCGTTTTTTTTTTTAATTTAACTATTCGGTTGAAAAGTCGACAGATTCATTGAAAATTCGTCCTACTTGCCTGAAGCTCAACTATTTGGGTGCTAATTTAATTGTTTGGTTAAACATTATGTTTTTGTTGTAGTTGAAAATTCGGATTTTTGGTTTGAAAATTAAACTATTTTTTTAAATGCAATATATATCTGCTTAAAATCTGAGGTATTTAAAGCGTTTCGTATTGTAAAATTAAAACTTATATATCGCATCACTACATATGTGTATTATATGTAGTATTATTTATTCCAAATTGAACATTTATGTTTTTTTTTTTAATTTTAGCGTTACAGTCTGATACCGATTTTTGGCCTCTTATTCAGCAAAACTTCAGGTTGAGAGTAAACTTAGTAATCTTAGTTCTGTACGGCCACCCTTAAGATATTTGTCAAGTTTAATATTTCATTGGAAACATTTAACTTCTACCGTTAGTAGTACATTTTATTGTAGATCCTATAATTAAAGTCAGAGAATAAATATTTTCCAATTAAATTTATTATTCGTTTTTAATTTTTTCATAAATTTGTAGGATCTTTACAAAACTTTTGTTCCATTACTTACCCTAGTTCGTCTCACGTTGGAAACAAAATAGTTTGTTTTTCAGAAAATAATATAAAATTACAAAAAGTTTCAGTTAAATTAAAAAACTTAAATAAATATACACTTCACTCCCGATATAAGAACGATTTCGGTAATAGCTTGCTGCGGCCTTCAGAATAAATCGGGAGTAATATGAACGTAAAGATACAAAGCCTTATGAACCATTTCTGTTGAATTTTGATGCATGTTAACAGCTGATGTAACCATCGCGCTGAGAGTACTGCATTCGTGCTGTTTGTCACGTTCGACTGAGGACAACCAGTCTCTCGGTCTCGCGTTCCCTGCATCACCAATTGCGAGGTCTTAAATTCTAGGAATATCGTAAACTGATGGTGCTTATATCGAGAGTTGAGTTTATATAGAGTGATGTATTGATGTGTCATAAACATTTGTTGTAGGACATTTCCGAGTCAATATATGTCAGAACTCTGATTAGAACTTCTACAACTCAAGTTTTCAAATTCGAAAAATTTTGGTCATCTTCAAAGTGCTGTATCTTATTAGATTTTGGGTTTCAAGATATCATAAAGGATTTTATTAGGTAACTAAAGACTCTATAAAGGGCGAGAATTCCATCCGAACGGATGTCAAGAAACTATAGGGTTTTCCATAGATTTCAGGGGTTGAACGAGATTGTACAAGTTTATAAAGAATTTCATATGAGATTGTACAAGAATTTATTAAGGAATATTGAATGGAAGAGTACATCATATTACAACGGTTAGCCCCTCGTTCACTCAATTCTTCTTGAAGTTTCGACGTAGTCCAAAATTGCAACTTATTTCCAAGGGCTTCTCAAGATCCAACTCCAACCCTCGTATACCTGACACTCTTTTACCCAAACTGAACAGGCTTGGATATTCATTCATTCTACTAGCCCAAGGTCATTACCCTTTAAAAATGCATCCCCAACAACAGACGCACTTTTATCGAAATAAAATCTCTATTTGCAGTCTACTTTTAGATGAATTAAAAACCATCATCCAATAGAATGTTTGTTGTTTTATTCAATAAATGATTCAGCATTAGCACATAACAACTTAGCCCTGAACAGGCTGGGGCGAGAGGCCTCGAAAATTGCGTCGAGTCTGGATAAGATCTCGCTGTGTGGAGGTGCGAACGGCACGCGACCCATGCCGCCCGCACCGCTCTCGATCACAGTCTCTTGGTAATTCACACGACACGCACTGTGCGTGGTTTGTATTGCTATGCTCTCTTCAGTTCTCTTGTTCGTGCTCTCTTCTTTCGTTGTTTTCGCGAGAGAATCGCGCACGCCGGCTGGCTGTGTCAAACGCGAGGTACACAACCAGAGAGAACGGGACGTGAATTGGATTGCGGCGTGGCAGCAGCCATCGGCCTCGGTGACAGCGGCTCTTTGTGAGAAAGTCAGAGAGAGAGAGAAGGACAGAGATATGTGTTGATAGAGTCAGAGAACTCTGAGAAGATCAAGAGAGAGGGATAGGTAGGCGCGCACCGCGACTGCTGCTACCCGAATGCAGGATCGGATTTATAGACGGGTGAAACTAATGGACACCTGCTGCGGCTTCAAGGGGTGCACCTAATATTATTTTTGTACAAGTTTCTTTTTCTCGATCACTTAATTAAAATTAATCATGCGAATTCGAATACTTTTAATTGAATAATTGATGACCTTAATCTTTTCATTGATAAATATTTAATTGAGATAAAAAATTAAATTCACCGAATATATAAGCCAATGATTGGCAAAACTGTGTAACAAAGAATAGACATAATGCTCGATTATTTGAACTTGTTTGATCGGAATTTCTATCTCCTGAAAGCAGCAAGTCATGAAATTATAACAGAATGAATTGCACCCAGCCACTCAATATGCTGCAAATCGGAACACGTTAATCTTACGGTAATCGATAGTATATGCAAAGAGCCAGAGACATGCACCTACAATACTTGACCGCGTCAAACGTACGAAAGTCAACGTTTTTCTACAAAAAGAGAGACATGTACTCAGTAAATCTAAACTCGTTAATCGTACAAAAGCCGAAATTATCTAGAAAAAGCAAGAATCATTTAACCACAGAAAATCTAAATGCGATAGTCGTACGAAAGTCGACATTGTATACAAAAAGAGAGACATGCACCCAGAAAATGCAAGAGAAAAATCTGAACTCGTTAATCGTACGCGAGGGGCCATTCACTCTGGAATCAAGGGGTTTTATCGTTTGAAATCGGTATGAAATGAACTGTAACAAGCATAAAACTTTGTGACATGAGCTGAAATCAGCGGTATCTGTGTGAATCTTTTGAAAATAGACCTGATCTTTCAAAATGAAGGAAAATCAAGTGAAATCAGCAGAAATCGCTTAAACTATTCCAAAATCGCGAGCGAGTCAGTAGCCCAGTGGGCACAAAACTATGAAAATGCCAAGAACGTCCTGGGGACGTTCCTAGGACGTCCTATTTCATGCCAATCAACGCCTCTAATACGTCCAATGTCCTAAAGATGACCTAAAGAGGTCCTAAAGACATAGACGTCCTCGTGACATCTTTTGTACTGACATTAGACGTTTTAAGAGCATCCCTAGAATGACCGAAAGACAGGTTATAATAGAAGTCTTAGGGATGTCCAAAAGACGTCTCTAGGACATCCTTAATTTTTTTTCCCACTGGGAGTCCACGAGAGATTGTGAGCAATCACAAGTAGTCAAGCGAGCAATCAAGAGAGCAGTCAGTGTAGTCAGTGCATTTAGCGTACGATCCCAAAGATATTATATAATATCTTTGGCGACTTTTCTAAAATTATCTAAGAATCCTTCAAAGTTATAAAAATTGTCTTCAAATCTTACAGATTCTTTTTTGACAATTTTGAAAATCCTGTCAAATTTTTAAAAATATTCTCTTGCAATTAATTATTCAGGATAAAAAATCATTTTCAATTTTCTTCGAAAATCTTAATCATTTTTTGTATCCCTTTGAAACCTTTTAAAATGTTTTAAAATCTTTAAAGTTTTTAGTTTAAAATCTTCAAAAATTTAATCTAAAAACAAAATTTAAATCCTTTCAGGTTTTAAATTATTTTTCAGCCATATCAAAACCATTATATATCTCTTAAACTCACGTAAATTTGTCTAAATAAATAATTAGTTTATTATTATTTTCTCATCAACATTTTCTTCTTTTTTTTAATCATTCCAAATTTTCGCTTAAAATTAATTTTTTTTTAAATGAAACACCATTTGCTGTTTTCACAGGAATTTCTAGCAATTCTTTGAAATCTTTTTAAGTTTTAAATCAAGTTTAAATATTTTCAAAACTTCTAAGTACCTTTTAAACATACACGAATGTTAACAAATTAATAATTATATAATTGTTATATATACATTAAAATTGAACAATTTTATTTACAAGGTGAATAACTTCGAAATAGAACAATTATAATTGTGATGTTTAAAGTTTAAATTTAGTCATATGAAATTTTAACTATTCAAGGCACTCTATTTTAAACAATTCAGTTTCAAGTTATTTAGTTTTGAATATAAATTATTTAGTATATGAACAAAGCTAAAGTAGCAGTAGATTCTATAAAATGTATAAAGCATT